>NC_056725.1:321891144-322191144 GCF_019279795.1 Protopterus annectens
TGGGGGTAGTATTCCAGAGACACTTAAGGATAAATGGTGCAACCGGGAAACTGTTTGCCAGCTGTGGGCACACAACCCTTGCATCTGAAGCATTTCTCTCTGTACCTCTGCTGAAAATTGGCTTCTTCCAAGTCAGACTTTCTCAGTAAAAAAATGTTAATTAATAAATAAAATAGATAAATAAATAAATTAAGAAAGCACAAAAAGATTGCTATTGCCGATTACCATACACTCAAATAAACAGCAGTATCAGAGTTGCAGTGATAGTGACAAAACTGAACATTTTAGTGCATAGGAAAGCAGAAGATAGGCATGACTGTCACCGTGTTGTTACCATTGTTGTAAAAGAATTAATGTAAAAATCATCAGGACTCCGAAGCGTTTGTCATTCAAGATTATTGTTGTAACATGAAATGCTATGCAGCTGAAGATGGTGTTTTTAATTTTGAGTAGATGGTGTGCAGGCAAGTCATTCTGTGATATGAGCATTGACCCTAGATGATTGTCACTGTTGAAGTGACACTCTGAACCACTGTACAAAATGAGAAATAGGGGTTGTGGATGGATGGTGCACCCTCACTTACCTCTCTTAGAAGCCCAACTGTTTACAACTTCCTTCAGGGTCTGATTTGTCAAACCCTTCACTGCTGACAGCAGGGTCACTCAGTCTGTTGCCATCCAGATCAAATCAGCATAAGTTTCCATGCAACTGTTAGATCCAAGAAAAGTCCAAAAAAAAAACAAAAAAAAACTTGGCAGCAGTGAGATATATCTGCCAAAGTGTTAACTAGGCAAGAATATAAAAATAAGAATAATCCAAAAAGACCAGTGACAACTCACCTAAACCTTTGTAGAAATATCACTGAATAGGGTATTTTAGTTTCCTCTGAGCCAACCCAAGGCTTCGTAAAGCCAGTGTCACAAGGGGTGTCGGTGCCTCAGGGCAAGGAGTTCTACAGTTTGCTTCTTAGTTGAGGTACCTTCCGCGTGGAGTATGTATGTCCTCGACCAATGCAAAAACACCCAGTAGGTGGATTTGGGACTTAAATTGTCAGTGTGTGTGTGTGTGTGTGTGTGTGTGTGTGTGTGTGTGTGTGTGTGTGTGTGTGCATATATATTCAAAACAAAAACAAAACCAAACAGCACGGCAAAGGATAAATGCCTCGTTGAATGAAAAGAAGCTTAAATAAAATAATCCAACAGTGTCAGACCAAAATATTGCACACCCCATAACTAATTATAAATATAGCAACCTGGCCAATCAAACTGCATGATGAATGTCACATGATAACAAGTCACATGATAAAAAGTATTAGTTTGATGAAGCTAACTGTGAAAGCACTTACCTCTTCTTGTGCACTGGGTTTGTTTTAATAAACGTGCTTGAAGTTTACTTTTATGCCCCCCCTACATGTTTACTTCATTGTATACACTGCTGGATTATTTTATATATACATTTCCCAATCATGTTCAAATAAAATTTCACATAGAAAAGCTGATGTGTCAGTATGCAAAAATTTAACAAGTTTTCATCTCATAATTAGATTTTATTGATGGTCTCCATATAGAAAATCAATGATATAACTTATTTTATTTGAAAAAATACCTTACTCATGCTAATTGTAAGCTGTTCCCTGTATTTGCTGTGACAATTATATAGGGAAATGATGTGTGTTTTCCATAGAAATGCTATGCACAGAGACTGCAGCGTCAAGCACAAATCGCTTGTTCTCTATTTCTGTTAGACATAGACAAAATCACTGCTACCAAAAACTACCATTATGTTAGTCTTTTCCCTGATAAAGAGAGCTGGGAAAGTTCAGATCATGCCTTTGTAGAAATTGTAACATTGAAAAGAAAAGTTACACAGAAGTGCTCTTCTCACTGCGGGAGACAAATCTGTGAACTGTGGAGAATTGGGGTTCCATTACAGAGAAAGTCACTTGTGTTTTTATTTCTTGATGTGATTTTATATTCATTTTAACAGTCTGTATCTGCTTTAGGTAAGGTCTATAGCCGTACATTAGTGATTACAGTACATAGTTGTACTGCAGTTTTGCTATTTAAGTATTAAACCCTAGTTTCATTCTAATGTACTCAGTGTATGTCAGGCTACTTCAGGACTTGTCTTTGCATTAAGACAGTTCCAAACCAGTCAGCTTAGAGCTAAGTGTGCAATTGTTTCCCCTCCACCCACCCTGTTGTATCTGAGGTCTTAAACCCGTTGCATCTGTTGTTGCCTGACCCTTATGATAATGTGACAACATAACCCCCCCCCCTCCATTTATTGACTGTTGACAATAAGCACATAAGTATCATTTTGCAAAGTCCCTTCCCTTAAACTCCTGACCAGGCTAAAGGACCTTTTACAAAACTGGTTAATTTTGAATGTACTGCTACTGCTTGGAGTGATTTTAGTATCACGTTAGTGAGTCTTTTTTTTACCAGCATTAGTTTACTGGTTCGTGTTGGTGGCAGAAGAAGGTTTCCAGGCTAGCTGGTTTATATTGAAATTTAAACACTCCTTAGGTATTCCTCACAAATATTATTTTAAAACTAAACTCCAAGCTGTTATAGTTATCCCTGCCCCAAGAGTCATTCCTGTCAGTATCATGGACCAGCACTTCCCCACACCTTCTCTTGCCAGTTTTATTCAGATAGGTTTCTTAGGACAGTGTAAGAATTGCCTCATGCTGTCTGGCAATCATCTATTACTCAAACAGCATAACACAGTGTGTGAGAGATGTACATATATAATATCCTTAGAGGCAAAAATCTTGCACAAAATTAACTCAGCTACCAAAACAGTCAGCAGCACACCACACATCACACCTTTCCAAGGCCATCACAATACACATAATCCATCATATGTTGAGGTTCTAAAGATAAACTTGCCTAAACCTCAAAGACCTTCAAACACATCACAGACACAAAGCACACTCAGCATATTAAGCTTACCTCCTCACATAGCACAAGCAGTCCCATGGTTAAAGATTTGGACCCCATTAGGCAGGCAAACATTCCTGTTATTGGCAACTCCACTATAATGCATACAGATGTGTCTCTTACCTGTCTGAGTAAGTAAAGAGTGATGGTTAGTAGCTTGTCTGGTGTCAAGGTCCCTCAGATCATGCATGCACTTAAGTCATTGAACAATTACCAGTATGACTCGGTCATACTTCATGCCAGTGTCAGTGACTTGAGGTGTACCTCCCTGGACTACATGATGAGAGGTATGATGGAGTTCTCAGACTATGTGTCCAAGGCAAGTATGATCCTAGCATTGAACAGCATTCTACCTTCCCTGAGGATGATTCTGCGATATGAGAAAAAATAGACTACGATAGTTGACTTAGTTTTTGTTACCAGCCTAGGAGGCTCTGATTGACAGATCATACTGTTTTATCAGGGATGGCCTGCATCTGTCCAATCTATAGTTTTAATTACTGGCAAAGACATTGCCTACCTCCATAGTGCCTTTTTTAGGCAATAACAATTTGATAAGCCTACCAACATAACTGAACAAGCAAAGGAAAATATGAAGGTATTATTGTTTAATGGTGCAGGCCTAAACAGTAAACTCTGTTCCCTACAGGCCTTTCTCACCCTAGAGGACATTAGTGTCTGTGTAGTGACTGAGATATGATTTAAAGTATTGAAGATCACTCCAGATCTACAGGGCTAAAGTGCCATCCACATGGGTAGACCAATTACTCTGCAGGAGAGTAAAAAATAGTGGAGGTGTCTCCATCTGCATTGAGAAGAGTCTCACATCAAGGCTGGAAAAGCAGCATGGTGTACTAGGATGTCTTCATGTCCAGATAATAATCAGAAAGGTCCTTTACCATAAATTAGTGAGCTTTAGAACTTGCTCTATGACAACTAACCTATTTAACCCTTCCTCTCAATGAAAATATCTAAAACACTAATGGATTCCTTGTTTAACATATATTTAAAATTTTAAAAATCCTTAGTGGTTTCCATTTCATTGCAAACTGTGAAAACTGCACTTGATTTCCCTCACAAATGACAAGAATGTCATCCAGGTACCTTAGGTAAATGGAACACAAACTGTAAAAAGGGTGTGTGAATACATAATACCTTTCCCAGTGATGTAAAACCAAATTGGCATATACTGGAGCGCATGCAGTTTCCATGGCCAACCCTCTCCTTTGGTGGAAGGCACACCCTCAAAATATACTAAATTGTTAGTTAATACAATCATCATGAAGTATGTTATCACCCTCACATCAGCTGTGTCAAGCTTGTTATTTATACGTAACATTTCACCACACCATTCTAACCCAATATCATGTGGGATAACAGAAAACAAACTGACAACATCTAGTGTAACAAAAGTACTCTTCTTATTAACTGAGATATCCCTCAGCCTCTCTAAAAAACTCCATCTGATAGACACTTTTTCCATTCTAATTCAATAAACTTGGCTATGGACATAGTTTTAGAACCAGACCTCCTGAGACCACAATGTTGAGTTGAACAATGAAGTGGGAAGCATAAAGCCTGGTTTTGCCCTTTGAACTCCCTCACTTCACTGATCTGGATTACACTGTACAGCACAACAGAATGACAATTTGTCATATCCTAGTTTTAAAACCAGTGGGAGAGACAATTGGATGCAATGGGGGCAGTGGGTCAGAAATGTCTGAGTACACTACATCCCAAAAATAGTGTGGATTACTGGAAACTCAACTTTAAAAAAAAAGCATGAATGGAATTGTTTATTACCCCTTTCCAGTGTAATTCTTGCAATAATAAATCAATTTTATGGTAGGATATCATTGTATAATTCTTAGAGGAATGCCAATATATAGAATGATCAGTCAACATTGTTATCATCTTGTTAGAATAATTATCAACATGTATGCAACAAGACCATCCCCTTTGTCAGGTCTTATTAGTCCAACAGTTCTGTCCTGTTGGATATTTGTACGGAGCTCCCTCTCCACCAAATTCAAGTTGTAATACTTTTTAGTTTTATGCAGTCTTGAAAATTCAGCCTGAAGGTCATTTTCACATAACCTTTCCAACAATGAAACTGATTGATTCAATGGTGGATTAAAACAGCTTTCCTTCTGAGCCAATCTGATACTGGCTTCTCAGCTCACAGTTTCTTAACTTCAATTTCAAATTCAAACCACGAGTATAAATCTTAAGTTCAGACAGTCAGCCCACACAAAACAAAATTAAAACCCTTAATAAATAAATTGTGAAAGGTGAAATCTATATCAAGGGAATTGTAGTTAAAAATCTTAAAATTCTGGTAGATTGAAACAGTATCTGTGCCTTGTCCACATGTCTCAATGACTAAATTTTCCTATGGTGTCTCCAACTTTGATGTTGTCTTACACCTTTGTAATGGGTTTTTCTCTTGTTGTCCCCCAGTTGATGGTACCTATGGTTGGCTATTCTCTCCAACCTCCTTAAAGGGAATGTCCATAAAGGGGCTTTCTTCATGTTGTATATATTTAAATCCCCAATATAATTTCCATCACTTTGCTCACCTCCATCCTTGACCCTTTACATGGTATACATTCTTAGTTTTGTAGTTCCTGTTATCCCTCAAAAGTTTTTTTTCTTTTCTTTCCCAAATGGTGTCCATCTTTTTATCTATGATGGATATTTTTTTCATATTTACCACTCTTCACAGGAAGTAAAACCTCACAGCTGACAGACTTTACTGACTGAAAATTTTTTCTCTAAGGTTGTGCACCCTTCTCTCATTGTCTGTCATTAATATGCTCATATATTCCAACCCTGTTCTATCAAAAGGATCTATTGACTCAGAATGTAAGATGGAATTGCTTTTCATTCCGTTTGGGTATTTCCACATACAAATTCCCTGGGGAACATAATGCATTCATTAAAACATTAATTGAAATTGTCCATTTGTAAAGATTTAAATTTATAAAACCTTTTGCCAAGGGAGTCTATTTATTGAAGCACTGTACCTTGTCTGTCTTCAAAACCAAAAGGCTGTTATTTAAAAGTTTTATGCGCATCAAGCCAAGAATGCAAATTAAAATACAAACTCTCATTGTGAACAGTATCAAAGGAATTTTTGCAATATTCTCCAAAAGAGTACCTGCAATCTGTGAATTGCCAAGCAAATTACCAACTTGTTCTGAAACAAGAGAAAGAGAAGACATCTTGTTGGTAATGGTTTGTGTCACTTCCTCCACCAGCTGCGTGAGGAGGCCTGTGGATTGTGATAAGTGCAGGTGCACAACAATATGTTAAGGTAAATAAAACCAGGAAGGTAAAACTGTTCAACATCAGATGTGGTATAACTGTGCAACATGTTCCTCTTTTTATACAGGTAAGACTAAGAACCCATTACTCATAAGGATTTACCAATGTTGTTATTGCATTAGTAAATTAGATGTTAAGAATGTGTTAGCTAACCATTCTAGTGAATGCCAGAACATTGATCATTTTGAAATCTCCATTTTGGGGAAGATGGATGTTCCAAGTGGAGGAGAGAATTGGCAAGCACTTTTGGGCCACACAGAAATATTGTGGCAACTTAGGACCAATGCCTCAGCACCACCGAGTATTAATGACTCAGTCTGTATTTCTGACATGGTCAAGCTGAAGGTAAATAAGATTTGATGTACTAGAAGTATATTGCACTGAACATATATTATAATATTGCATTTTTATGAGCATATTTTATATTTTAAGTTGGGGTTTATTTTGAATATATCTGACAATCTCAATTTGTGCTTTTTTGACCAGGTTTTGGTGAACTGATGATGTTTAGATAGTTTAATGAACATATTTTTTGATTGGTCATTACCTTTCACATGATTTAGACATTCCTTTTAAAGAAGGGAATACTTTCACATTTTATTTTGTTCTTAGGAAGCGCTGTTAATTCTTTGGGATGAAAGTGTTTAACTAAACTATTTTGTTTAACAGTACACTATTCACAGTAGAGTTCGCTATTTCATTAACTAGATTGTGCTTGTGTTTTTTGAGTTTTGCACAGTTTTAGACATGAGCTGATTACACTGGTAACCAAGATACCATCCTCCACCACAATATCAGATCATCAACCAAAAGCCAACTGGTACCCTATGGAAAACATTAATCAAAAAAACAATTTATTGACTGCATATCAAAATATGACATTCTTACAGACAAATAGACAGCATGGATTTAAACCAAAATATGCTGATACATTTAGTAATGAAATTTACACCAATATGGGTCACAGATTCTTAACTATTACAATTTTCCTGGACATAAGATGGACATTTGAAACAGTGGATCACAATACACTGGCTAATAACCTTAATGGCTGTTGACTTTTTTAATTATGTAACATTAAAGTTTGCAAACAGTAATGATTTAAAACATCATGTTTCTAAATGGTGAGTCCAAGAAGTTACAGACTGAATGACCAAACATCTGAACTTATATATACTAACTCCAAAAGTGACCATTTTTTTTCAAATATTCCATTTTCATTGAGGTATGGCAATCTTGGAGTTGGAGTATATCACTTTGTGGGTGAGAGGTGCTTCTCGCTCAGATCTGTGGGTGCAGGTGCCACCCTCCCCTAACAAAAACAAGTTTGTAGGAGAAGAACAATGTTTTTTCAATATTGCCTTTTTCCTGTTTTTTGTCTTCCTTGTTTTAGGACTCTGCATTGCAAGTTCTGCCATTTTAACAGGTAGTCTTTGAAAACTATATTTCTGGAAGAATACGCAAAGGTTATGGCAACAATATAAAATCTATGATTGGCAGAGGATTCACAAGCATTCCTTAGTGTTTTGTACAAGTCCCTGTCCACTTACAATGCGGTAATGGGACCTCCCAAACTTAGACAGTTTATGTGAATGACATACTGATCACAAAGACTGCCAGTGCAGTAAGTTGTATTTAACAAAGAACACTTTATTGTGGAACTGGTTAACTAAAAATAAACTGACCATTATAGCCAATAATATGTTGTTTAGCACCATACAACATTTCAGAAAAGAGAGTAGTGTCATTACAGCTGACCCCAGTATCTCCCTTCTCTCAAATGCCACACACAAACTACCTTGGTCTTGTCGGAGAGCAAAATCAGAATTTCACTACACACACACACACACACACACACACACACACACACACACACACACACACTTGGGACTGATGATTAATAAAGTAATATGACAGTTGTAGATGTCATACAAAATCTCAAATTTACTAACCATGGAAGGCAGATGCACCATTGTCATCAATATAATATCATCCAGAAGTGAAAATCTGCCCCATTCGTTTCATTATTACACACCAATGACTACATTAATTTAAACTACAGAAAGCAAACTCCTATATTTAGGCATCTCACCAATAAAAGGAAGCATTGCTGAATCATTGTATTTAAAGGCAAATGATTTCCGTTACAATCCAGAGCTTCACTTTTAATAACTATATTCACTTATAACATACTAAGTGAGAGATATAACCTGCACTTAAAGGCAAACTATTTGAAAGAGACCCATCTTACTCACTCCACGGTAATGTAGGCCTTCTGTTAACCTGGCAAGCTTTCAAGTTCACAACCACAGAAAGAGCATCATCAAAGATAACCCCTCAAACACTAGCATGATGTACCACACAATGGAAGACATACAGGTGTCATGAAACTTTTGTCATGAGAAACTGAAATCACGTCAAAGTAACCTAAATACATGCAGCTGATTCAGAGATGTAGGCTATTAGTATGTGTAATTCACCCCCTACATACATTATTTAATTTACACAGCTTCTGTCAGTTTCTAAGGCAACACAAGTTCTCTCCAGGTTCTCATTTCTACTACCTTAGGTTACAGTGCCAGTTCTATGTTACAGCTTAATGCAATCTCACTTTAAAAGCATACTACACTTGTCAGGAAGTGCAATGCTGGTAGTGGACACTCCACTTCATAACACTTGAGTGCTCTGCAATTATTGCTAGAATGTACATATTATAACATTTTGTTAGTCTCTGCTATTATATCCATGATGTGAAAAGTAAGGAATTTGTCAGTATCATAACTGAGTCACTTACCTTTCTTCTCATTATACCAGCATTTGATTTCACTGATGCATTTATTAATGATACTGAATCACTGTAGAATTATTCAGTGCTACTTAGTTATTTGTGAAATATATTCACAGTTAATGTCACAATAGATATATGATTTAATGATATATGCAGTGGTCTATGATTATTATTATTACTGTTATTATTATTAGTGTTTGTGTGTACAATTTACTTGCTATATATTTCAGATATAATACAGAATTAACTCTCTGTTTTACTATAGTATGCCATTGTCTCTATTACTTAAGTTGAATTATCTGCAGATTTGTACTGCATTGTATTACTATATGTAACCTAGAGTTTGAATCTACCATGTATTAGCCTATAGTGTGTATCTTTTATGGTTTGAACTTTCAGCATTGCTTAATATGTTAATATTTTACTTTGAAAAATAGGCCAATGCTGAAACGAGGTACATAGTTTCTAACTTTTAGTCATTGTAAGGCTATTTACTACCATTGTGATTATCTGCAGACTGCCTAGTATTTACCTATGAAGAAGTTACTTTAGTAGTTAACAAAAGAATATAGGAAACACAGTCAACATTAGTATAACGTCTTATAATTTTTTTGAAATAATAATAAAGCTTTTCCATTTTATTACACCTCTTCTCACACATTTTCTTTCTTTAAGACTCAAGACAGTTTTGAGAGACCCAGAAGAAACAAACTTTGAGCCAAAAGATGTTTTACGTCATTTCATTACACTACTCAACTTTTTTTTTTTGGAGAGACAGTCTGATCTTTTGCTGATAAAGTAAAACACTTTTGATCTATGGTTGGCATCTCTCTGTCCTAAGCATTAACCCTGTACTTTGGAATATTTGCTGCATCCTTGGGTCTGCATAGTCCTCTACTGTGTTGGGCCATTCTCACTTTGTGTCCTGTTTTATCACTTGAATTGTGTAATGAATGTGTAATGACAGCCAGTTGGGACAATGGACTGCTGAATCTCGTCTTCCTTGTGCCACTCGTTTGGAGTCTAAAGGAGTTGTGTACAACAACTGCTTATTCCCATATCTTGGCAGCCTTTGCCCTTGATGATTACGAGCCCCTTACCTATCCATTTCATGGTTTATAAACTAGGTTCTGAAGACTCTGCTTCCCTTTCTTCCTTTTCTGTGATCCTCCCCAATTTTCCATCAAATAGAAATCCAGTCATTTCTACCTCAGACTCACTGATAAAAAAAAAAAAAAACTTTTCTTCCCCTGAAGTAACTATTTCCAAAAGAAACACATTATGTTTTGACAGATTCTCACCTATATTGTTGTGGGCTGGTGCAATGGTTATGGTGCTTACCTCAGAGTCAATGTACAGTTTAGGTTTAAAACTACCACCCAGCTCTTTTCCTAAGGTGTCTCCATTACCAGCCTCTATTGGAGATGTGGACACTGATGCAATTACCTCTACTCCTAACTGTGTGCAACAAGATTTATACAGGGTATTGTGTTATAAAAATCTCTTCCTACTTGAACATTATCTGGTGAGTCACCAGACAGAGAAAACTGCCCAAATGATTATCCCACCTATTCACAGTCTAAATAAACCCTAACCAATGATACCTGAAAATGCATCTTTTCCATAGCCCTAGCTGGCATGGACTGTCCAAGAAAGTTATGTCTCTCTTTCAATGTCAGTCTTAATAACAGGAATATATCACTATCCCTCTTAACAAAAGTTTCTCTGTCTTTGGCAGAAAGAAATTTATTTATTTATTTAACATTTGTTGACCAGGAATGTCCGACTAGGTTCCACAGAGCCTGTTTTCAGTGGAGGCCTGGGGAGAAACGCTCCAGATGCATGTCTTTGGAATGTGGGAGGAAACCGGAGTACCCAGAGGAAACCCACGCGAACACAGGGAGAACATGCAAACTCCACACAGAAGGCACCCCAGCCGAGAATCGAATCGGAAAACCTCTTGCTGTGAGGCGACAACGTTAACCGCTGCACCACTGTGCCGCCCCAGAAATACAGGCACTTATGGCAATCTAGAGGAGCTATAGTTTTAAGGCATAACACTCAACCTCTTAACACAGGAAATCTGCTGAAAGGTAAAAACAGTGAGGAGACAAAGGCCAAACAATGGGGATGTATTTTAAATACTGCTCTTGTAAACGTAGAAAGTTGCTAGAATAATATTTGTTTTTCATTTTCATGCATTTTCTGAATGATCTGTCGTCTGAGAATCAAATGTCTGTCATTGTTTAGTGACTTCAACCCTCAATTAATTTTTTCCAGAAAATCTAAAATTTTATGAGGAACAGATTAAAATATGAGGCAAAAATATGGACATTCTTTGGAAATCTGTAGAGTTGAAAGGTTGGATTTCAAGGCATCCAACCACTTCTGTTCAAAATTGCTCCTTTTATTAGTTCTTTTATTTATTTTGTGTTCACTAACCTAACTCTGTCATTCGTATCATACATATTTAATCAGCATTTTACTTTAAGATCCTGCGGTGTACTTGAGCTAATATCTACCATTTGCCTGGGCAATCTGTGCTGATCGTGTAAACTCCCCCATTGGGTTTCCTTATTCCAACCATACCTCTCAACCTCTTAGAGCAAGAAATCTGGACAAAGCCATGAATAAAAGTGGGACAAACGCCCAAAAATAGGGACAATTTTTAAAAATTGCTCTTACAGACTTAGAAAGTTGATAGAATAACAGGTTTTAAATTAGCACACATTTTCTGAATGATATGAAGTCTGAAACTTAAATGTTTCATTTGCTACTATTTTGCCAGAAAAACACAATTTTATGAAAAACTGGCCAAAAATATGAGGCAAAAATCTGGACATTCTGCAATAATCTGTACAGTTGAGAGATATGATCCAAATGTGTAGTGGCAGATCCTTATGGAGTTGTGACCTGCTGACTAGAAAGAGATCACTCTCTGTCTGCATTTCTTCAGCAGCATTACGTTTACAGTGTACTGATCAGAATCCTATATCCTTATTCAAACACTCAGTGTTTTATCCCTTATCATTGTGTCTATAGATTTCCACACATTGTGCTTCCACAGCGACCCTCACACCATTAAAATATATGCTTATTTCTGCAAAGCAGTCACTCAAACTGTCATCTGACTTTCTTTTATCTTTTTTGAATTTTCTTCCATGAGTATTCATCTAAAATATGCAGTGAATATCATTTAACTTTATTATAATTCAACAATCCACATTTGATATTCTGGACACATAAGTGAAAGAAACAGATCCACTGCCTATATTCAGTTTAGTGTTAAATATACAACCTTTTAAATGCCTGAAAAATATCAAAGTTTCCTGCTCTTTATATGAATAAAATAGTTTGGCACTGACATTGACATCTGAGGTTTATCTTTCCCATGCATTTCAGCTTTCCCATCTGTTATTCATTTGCCCTTGTAGAAGGACAAGTGTCTCCCGTTCTAGCTGGGACAGATTGTTACCTTTATTCAACCATGACAATGCCATTGAGAGGCTTTCCTTCATCCTCTGCTTGTTGCCGTTGTCTCATTTCTTTCTAGTCTAAGTCTATTTGTATCTCTGGCTGCTTTGTTCTCTCACCTCCCTCAGTCCGGAGGCAATTTATCTCCAGCTCTAGTTTTTTTAATTCAAAATAGGTTCTGAGAGCATGTGAACATGAACACAACTGATTTTCTGCCTGCTTTGCACGTGCGGGTAATACATGGCTGTCAGCAACTTTAATGGACTACATTTCACCTACAAATAAGGCTATTATGCATATTGGACATACCAATATAAGAAATGGTTTTGTACTCTTAGGGCACTCACTGTGGTTTGTAATATACACCCTGTAACACAAAACTAATTTCTGCCCATTTAGTAAGTACTCTGACTTCAAAGTAAAGTTACCACTGCATGAAATATACTGCTGTATAATCACCTTGTGTCTGTAAGGGTATACACTATTTTTCGTGACCAAGACATTTGTAAAGACTATAAAAGTTCAGTTTCTAAGATTCTACTTCGGCTATGAATTTAATAATGATGAATTAGTATATAATTCCAACTGCAGCTGTTTGTGATAAGCAGGCCTTGCAGAGCTGAATTCCTGCACTGCTGTTTTCAGAATTTGATATAAAAAAATCAGTCAGTATGTGGATTGCCATCCAGCAGTCATAGCACTAACCATAAAATGGAACAAGGGACATGGGCCTTAAGGTTATAATGTAAATGTGTAATACCTAACATCTGCCACGTCTGATAATCACTGGATCCACTGGATGTGAATAACAGAGCCCAGCAATTTTAACTGCAATCTTAAATACTGTAACTAAAATTTAACTACAATTGTTATGCAACTGCACACATGGACACAGTGTGTGTGTGTGTAAATATATATATATATATATATATATATATATATATATATATATATATATATATATATATATATTTCAGCACCCCTCCTTTCAAAGTTTATGGCATATTGCCTCCAATTATTCAAAAGTG
Organism: Protopterus annectens; assembly: GCF_019279795.1. Taxonomy (NCBI): domain Eukaryota; kingdom Metazoa; phylum Chordata; order Ceratodontiformes; family Protopteridae; genus Protopterus; species Protopterus annectens. The sequence goes on from NC_056725.1 coordinate 321,904,708, forward strand.
GCAAGATAAGATACCTTACTGTGTACCCATAAAACAAGCCAGCATTTAAACTTTCAAATAGTAAAATTTAGTTATAAGCAGCTTTTAATCAAGACTCTGAGAGGTGTGCAATATAAGCTATTCCTTAAATGGGAAGAAAAAATATTTACTAACCTTAGACAATGCAACCTAAATAAACTCAAAACCTGCTACAACAAAATCACCAAATTCGTCACAGGGGCTTCCTACCATACTCACCACTGTCTCCCACTACCAGAACTGGGCTGGCTAGAGCTCCCCCACCTCCTTCAATGGTACTAACTTGCACTCGTCCAGAAACTAATAAACCAACCACTAAAAGTCCCTTCTCTCCAGAATCTACTCCAACCTTACATAACCAGGAGACCACTAAGATCCAGCCACAAAAAACTCCTACAGGTCACAAGAGCCAATAACTCTGCTGGAAAGCATTATTCTCCTGCACTATAGCCAAACTCTGGAACTCCCTCCCATCCTCAGTTACCTTTGTAACTTCTTGCACCCACTTCAAATCCTTACTAAAATCACACTTAAAAACTTGCCAGATATGCCCTTGCAACCCCCCCCCAATACCATCCACTCCACCCGCTCACTGCCTCTCTCGGCCCCCTATCAACAACCTACTCTTACAAAGCTTGGATACTCATGTTCCCAGCTACCTACCACATAGTACTAACTACTTGTAGCAATAACTGGTAATGGCTGCTATGTACCTCAGAAACAGATTGTATCAATTGTTCATTGATGAATCTCAACTACATTTGTAACCATGTTTAGTATATGTCACTGTATTTTAAAATTGTACTATGTTCTACAGCTGTTTTACATCTATGTTTTATTCTTATCTTACATCCTCAGCTGGACTAATGTCTATATTTTAAATGCTATGTTTTTTAACTGTATAATGTAAGTAATACTTAATGTGGAGCTTTTCTCCCAGGGCCTCCGCTGAAAATGGAACTGTGTCTAGTCGGACTCTCCTGGTCAACAAATGTAAATAAAGAAAGAAAGAAAGAAAAAAAGGGTTTTATATAAAATCTACTTAAATATTTCAAGTTGGACTTATAGTGTACTGTCTAGTTATACTGTTGTACACTTCTCTGTTTTTGTCCACAGTTTAGCCAGAAAAGTTAACTGTTTGCACTATTTTAGTTTGTTCTGGGATCTTAGTCTTGTTGTTTCATCTCTAGTTGTGTGAAGATTGTGCATTACTGCAAAATTTTAACATTGTTCATATATTATTCTGCACTTCTAGTTGTAAACATAGAATTACCCCATTTAATCATTTAGTGCAGTGTTACTTGTAAATTTCTGCATTGTCTGATGCCTTAGTCTGTGGTAGGATTACAGTAGTGGCAGTACTGTGAATTCTATTCCAGGATTTGCACTTCAGTGCTTTTTATATCTGTAAATGACTACATAAAATTGCATTCTAGTAGTTTGGTGCCTTAGTCCATTGTAGGATTACAGTAGTGGCAGTATTGTGAATTCTGCTCCAGGAAGTGTGTGTCAGTACTTTTATAGCTATATGTACCTACTTAAAGTTGCACTCCAGTTCCTTTCTGTTTACCTTCTGTTACCTTGATACTGTTTTCCCCTATTCTTTGAGTGTGCCCCATGTACCACTTAGAGTCTTAGACATTAAGCTAAACATCTGTGAAATTTTAACCATAGGACTAGAATTTCAATTTGAATTTTTCCCCTTTACCTTTCTCTTGCTGTGGTTTGAAAAGGCTGTGTCTCTGGCTTCCACCCCTTATGGTAATCTAACTTCCAAAGTCCCTTCCTCTCTGTTCTCATTGCTATTCTCAGTTGTATAACCTATTTAAGTCTTCGCCCCTCACTGTTTTCCATATATCCCTAATACTAAGTGCCCATCCAGTAAACCAGCATTGCACTTGGGTAAACTTCTCTACTACATTTTGTTTCAGGCAGACTAAACAGCACCATTGCCAAATCTTTGCAAGATCTAACCTAGTCTAGTACCACGCCTCAGAGATCAACCAAGGAGACCTCTGTAAAACCCAGTCCAGAACCTTCAGTAGCTCACTCAAGTACAGCTTTGGGCAACGTGGCTTGGCAGTTTCCAAATGTCTCTGTAGACAGGTTGGTATATATGGGTATGCTGAGATGATGTAACAATTGCTTCATATTCACAGACAGCAATTTAATCCTTAAAGAAACAAACACAGTATGTGAGAGATGCACATATACAATTTCACTGGAGGCAAAAATCTCAAATATAAGCAAGGTTGTCAAGAATACACACACACTACATCTGCCACAACAAATGCCCACCACACACCTAGACCAACCTATGCTGAGACACTAAAAAGCAATATTCCCAAACCTCAGAGACCTCCTAAGCCTATAAATGGCAATACCTATCCTCAGCAATCTCAAAAGTACTCATTAAAAGCAACATCAAACAACACACATGCCTAGACATAATGCAGTCCCTAGAGTAAAGCCCATAAGGCAAGCACACGCATTACCAAGGTCTCTTGTCATAGGCGACTCCATTGTAAGACATACAGATACCCAACTCACCAGATTGAAGAAGGAAAAGATAGAAGTTAGTTGCTTATCTCGAGCCAGGATCTGCCAAGTTACACACGCATTCAAGTCACTACATCACAGGTGATGAAATGTGCAAAGGCAAAATTTAAAACAGCAAAGCTTCATCACCAAGAAAATATCAGTCTGGGATAGGACTATGCTATAAAGAATCTTTAACTGGGGGGTGTATAAATATTTGGGAATCAACAAAGGATCAACAATAAAACATGAAGAAAAGTGAACAAATCTCAGTAAAGAATATTTTACAGGACTAAAATTAATACTGAAAATAACCCCGACATCTATAAACTGATTTGATCTTCTTGTTCTAGCTTACAGTTTTGTGGTGAGTGACTGGCTTCAAAAGGTATTAGATCAGTTGGACAGGAAAACAAGCAAAATGCTTCACACTTATCAAATTATATAGAAAAATCAGTGTGTACCAAGGTTATATATTCCTCGCATCGGTCTGGATATATATCTGCTGACCTTATCAGATCCAAATGTAACAAAAGTTTTAAAACATGATGAAAAAATCTCAGATGACTTTCCTGCTTAGTTTAGGAGAAACATTTCAGTACAAAGTGGGAATGGAAAACAAGCCAGAAGTAGACAAAAAAAAATCAGGCAGCAACTGAATGTGCCAAAAACAAAAGAAAGAATGTAAGAAGGATCAGATGAGAAGACAAGAAATGTGTAGAAGGCATAAATATAGATGCAAGCACAGAAAACTCCTGAAATAACCTCATGTCATCAAGATCTGACTCAGGAATGGTTAAGGAGAGGTGAATTTAAACCAAAAGATAAAATATTAATATTAGTGACTGAGGATAGTGGACTACATACACACTGGTTTATAAAGTCCATTGAACATGTGGGAGAAACAGACAAATGCAGGTTCTAAGCAGAATGGAAAACAATCACACATTATGCTGCTGGGTGTGATACATTAATGGCAGAGGTTCTGTATATTGAAAAATATAATAATGTGGCAAGACAAAGCATTATAGAGAATGATAAATTTTATATCACATGGGATTACCCATTACCAACAATTCAAAAAATGCATTCAAGAAAACCAGATATATCAGTCCATGAAAAGAAGAAAAAAGTAGCATTGTTCATTGAAATTGTTACACCCAGTGATCACAGTTTCTTATGTACAGAGAGACACACCATCATAAAATACCAAGATTCATGGCAGAAATGACGGCAATTTGGAAGAAGGATACCGAGACAGTTGCAATAGTAGTAGGAGCAATGGGTCTCATAAAAAAATAATTTGCAGTCTTATTTAGATGTGCTACAGATACATGTAACTCTGTATGATTTGCAGAAGGATTCAGTTCTGGGCACATTGCAGGTGCTATGAAGGGCAATTTTGGCTAACATCAAAGATCTAAACAGTACCAATTTCATGAACTTTAATTATACTTTGACTTAGGAAAGGGGCCCATTCCCATCATGGTATTAGAAAAACAAATTACTTGGAACAAATTAAACTGAGATACCAGTATGAGTTTATCATAGTCCATGTAAGTGTTAATGACCTGAGGCATACTTCACTGGACTATATCAAGAAAGTTGACTTTGGTATTTATTTTACATTTGTTGACTGGGCTAGTCTAACTGGATAAATGTCCATTTTCAGTAGAGGCCCGAGGAGAAAAGCTCCGAGAAAAAAAAATATATATAGAGTCCACAAAAGACAGTGGAAAAAAAAACTATTTACAAAATTATTGCAACTGCTTAGCAAAAATATTTACAAATCAGTTATAAGGTTACACAGAGAAGACAGATTGTTATTTTACAGATGTATTAAAAAGAGAAAATAACAAAAACATTTACAGTACAAGAGTTTCTGTTGGCTTAGTTTTTTGTGATTTTTGCAGAAGGATTCAATATTTGACAACATGGGAGGACATGGTTAACACACCGTGTTATTTTGCAAAGGATGGTCTGCACCTGTTTCCTGTAGACTTCTGAATATTGGCTAAACCTTTATCTGCTCCGTAAGAGCGTTTTTAGGCAGTGCCAAACTGCCAAACATAATAATATAGAAAATAAAATCCAAAGAAGCATAAAGATGTTGCTGCACAATGCTGGGAGCTTAAACAAGAAATGACACACCCTACAAGTTCCTGTCACTCTGGAGAATATAGACACATGTGCCATTACAGAGACATAGTATAAATCCACTGAAAGTACTCTGGCAGTGCAAGGCATCGGTGCCTTCCACACATTTAGACCATCAGCTGCACAGACAGGCACAGACGTTGTAGGACTCTCAGTCTAGACTAGCAGCATAACTCTGTGCTGATTAAACAATGTAGCAAGTCATCACTGCCCTCTCAAAGGCAAAAATACCGCCTCCATGGGACCTGATAACATCCCAGGATGTATCCTACATGAACTCAGGTAGGAACTTGCAGCACCATTAGGCAACCTATTCAACCAAAGCCTGACTACTGTCTTCATCCCAGCCAAGTGGAGGACAGCCACTGTCATCCCTTTGCACAATGGTGGTGTCCACCAATCCAGGAAGTTATAGACCCATCAGCCTAACTAGCCTGATCTCCAAGGCCATGGAACGGATTATTGTGGACCTCAGCAACCTCCAAACACTCGATCACGCACAGTTTGGTTTTGTCAAGGGGAGTTAATGCCTCTTAAATTTGGTCTACTTCTTTGAGACAGTCACCAAAGCCATGGACAAGGGGAAGACAGTGCACACTACCTAGCTTGACCTGGCCAAAGCCTTCAATACTATTTCCCACTTGGGTATAATAGATAAACTCTCTCAACTAGGCATCAATCCATATGTTACCAGATGTGTAGCAAACTGGATCACTGATAGAATCCACCTAGTTAAAATAAGGGAAGCCACCTTAAACAGTAGACCAATAACGAGCAATGTACCCCAGGGTTTGGTCTTATATATATATATATATATATATATATATATATATATATATATATATATATATCTACTTCACAAAGGTGAAATTTCAAAATGCCGACAATCATATGGCCGACACCATATGATTGACATTTGAAATTAACATTTCCTTTAAACTGCAACTGCTAGCTGGGGGGCTATGCACTCCTGCACCCCCCCCCCGTGGGGGGCTATGTCCATCACACCCCCATAACTTTAATATACCAACTCCAAGATTGCACTACAGTGCAGGAATGGAAATCTTTCCATTTCACACTGTACTGAGATGCCAGTTTCACATTGTTGACATTTCAAATGTTGATCATATGGTGTCGGGCATATGATTGTCCACATTATGAAATGTCAGCAATGTGAAGGGCTCCCATATATATATATATATATATATATATATATATATATATATATATATGGATTCGTATCACTTCACTGAAAGACCATTTCACTGAGACAAAATCACCTAAAGTTCATTTCACTGAAAGCTCATTTCACCTAAAACTCATTTCACTGACAAGTAGTACTCTAAGGCAAGTCAGAGATATATGTTCTTTTCCCCACTGTAGTGCGATTCTGGTGTTAGTATATATAGTTAGGGTGTGTGGGAGGCCCACTCCCCCACATTGGGGAGTGTGGATGGCGTAGCCCCCCACTTAATTTGGTTTTCTGTTGTCTGGTTTTCTTTTAGCTTATTTGGTAAAACCCAAATAGGTTGGGGGATATGCCCCCCACAGCCCCCCCCCAACTATATATACTAACACCAGGATCGCACTACAGTGGGGAAAATGATATATACCTTTGACTTGCCTTAGAGTACTACTTGTCAGTTAAATGAGTTTTAGGTGAAATGAACTTTAGGTGATTTGGTCTCAGTGAAATGAGTGTCAGTGAAATGGTCTTTATGTGAAGTGATACGAATCCATATATATCCTCAAAACAGGCTTTCTAACATGAGAATGGAGGACTGCAATGGTTATCCAACTTCATAAGAGTGGCCCATCAACTGACCTGGAAAAAACACACCGATTAGTCTAAGTAGTCTAATATGCAAAGCCATGGAATGAATTATAATGGTCAACCAAGACATAGGCAAATGTCAGGCACTGGACCCATCCTACTTTGGCTTTGTTAAGCAAAGGTCATGCTTACTAAACCTGGTGGACTTCTTTGAGAAGATTTCCAAGGCAAGGGATGAGGAGAAAATAGTACATACTATCTACCTGGTCCTGGCTAAGGTGTTCAGTACAATATCCCACTCTGGTACACTTGACAAACTCACTGAACTAGGCATAAACCCCTACATAACTCAGTGGATTGCATGCTATCTCACAGACAGGACCCAGAAAGTCAGGATTAGTGACTCCACTATGAGAAAGGTCACCAGCAGGTTACCTTAGGGCTCTGTGCAGGGACTGATCCACATTGGCATCTACTTCTCAGAGGTAAAGGCTAATGTCAAAGGGATTTTGATGACCAAGTTTGCAGATGACTGCAAATTGTGAGCCATCATAAATTCCCCCATGACACAAACATATCACAACATGGTTTATCACAGACAAATGACTGGTACCAATGTCATGGACTAAAACTCAATGCCAGGAAATGCATTCCAGTGTCTTTGGGGATGACTGCCACCCAAGCTAATTACTTCATCAATAATATACCCCTATGAGTTGATCCAGTACTCGGAGATCTGGGAACATATGTGGACAGTAATCTAGCTTTCGACCAACATGTGGCCAAGGTAGTCAGAAAATCATTCTGTGTCACACAACATATAAGTAAGGGCATGGCAATGGCATCCTGGTCCAAGGAAGTCATACTGCCACTTTATTTGGACCTTATTAGACCGATCATTGAGTACAATGACCCCTTTGGCATGTATCTGAGAAGACACATGCAGCAGTTGGAATGCCCGATAGGTTCCTTACCAGGAGAATCCACGGTATAAACACCTTGTCCTATATGGATCACATAAAGCCCTGTCTCTACACCTTGTATCCTACAAGGTACTGAGGGACTATGTCTGACATACATGCATCCTTGGATCCAGTGCAGACAGACATTTTGCACATCTACAAAATGAAAATCATCATAACCACTAATTCCATGGATTTAAATTTTATTTGTGACATAAATAAAACATGTTGGTGAGACAGATGCATGTCTCAGAAAATCCTCATGCTCTAGAAAAGACTCCCCATCCATGTGAAGTACAGTCCATCCCTAACCCTATTTAATAAGTTACCTTGAGCAATGGATGAGAAATCAGAAATTCACCATGGGGCTGGCCACCATGTGTCTGTTAGAGTCAGACAGTAATGGCCAAATAACACAGCCCCCTCACCCAGCATATAGAAACTTCCTAACAAATATACCCCCTCCTACAAAATGCACATGACACATAGGGACACATTTTGGTTGGATTGCTTAGCTAGGCATATAAAGACCTTGGTTGTCATTAACCTAGTATATACATACAAACCTATCAATCTTCCATGGGCACCACACTGGTTGGTAGTCTGGTTATATGCATAAGCCCTTAAACAAAGAAATAAAACATCAGATATATAAACATAAAAAAATAAGTGATAGCATTATTTACTTGAATTAAATTAAAGCACCTATTTTCTCAGTATTTAAGCACATATTAAAAATGATGCGGAAGAAACTGCAAACAAAACATTAAAAAAGACAGAGAATGAACAGAAAAAGCATAAATCAATTAAGAAAAATATTTACCTCTGACTAAAAGTCATAATGTGCCCTTACTGATTTTGGCTTCAGAGTGTAAAACATAATTTGTAAAATCCTTATAGGCAATAGATCTCCAATTTCAGCTCTGTCTTAAAGCTATGCTTTATCAGGCAATGCTGTCCATCTTTTCATTGAATTATCCAACAGACCCTCTATGAGTAAGTCACTGACAGGAGTTACTGCAGCTTTAGTTTTAATTTAGTCTGTGTCTTTCTTTTTTTCTCAGTAATATTCTTTGGGGGTGGAAGTAGATTTTCAGTATACTACTGTCTGATTAATCATTAACATGTTACCTAGTGGAGTAGTTTTCATGGAATCTTATACCCCGACTCCAAAAGGCTTGTTCACTTGTAAGTGACTTAATTACTTATAATGTTTATCTGTGAAGCAGGCTTACCCTTGAGTAAGTCATTTACACCCAGAGCAACCCCTGGATTCATTGACTTCTGTGTAGGAATAGCATATTCATGAAGGCATGCTGCTGTATTCTCTACATGGACACGATCTGTGTATGAGTGCAGGGGGTGTGTTTGAGCAGTGCACAGACACTAAACACACCCCCTGCACTCAGACAGTGCTGAATGGCACTTTCTAAGCAGTACTGGCTTCATATTAGAGCTTTGCTCTAATATTATGCCAGTATTTCAGTGTCCACAGAGTAACCGAGTACATATCTGCAAAATCCAAAACGAATCTGTGACAGCTACAAATAAAGGCTGCATATCAGTCAGGAAGCATGCCAATGGCCATGTATAAGGTCATTGGCATTGCAAGCAGCGTAAAAAAATAAAACTGTAAGGCTAACTATGAGTACATATTGGACACATCCACCAAGGCCAGTCACAAGGCCATCTTCACATATGTCTGCAATCTCAGAGGTGACAACACAACCCACCTTGTAATGGTGGTCAATCACACCACATACACCCACATCATAACTATAGGCAACCTGCTACAGACTGGTTTAGGGCATACATCACCCCCCCTGGCTCACCATCAGTGTAGGTGGATATGCAGAGCACCTGCACACCTCCCCCATCATATGGGAGCAGGTGCATACTGCCTAATTAAAGTCAACAAAAGCAGGTCTCCATGGGACCTGAGAACATTCCTGTCTGCATCCTACATGAACTCAGACATATTCTTTCATCTCCATTGCACACTGTATGCAAGCAAAGCCTAAGCACCATTGACGTCCCTTCCACAAGGAAGATGTCCACTGTCATCCCTCAACACAAACATGAATGATGAATGGTAGTTTATGCAATGTACTGGCCCTCATTGAGGGGAACATGACATATCAGGACCATGAGTGCAATGCAGGTTCATATTGTGCTGATAGAACAGGGGTATGATGTGCTGGTACGTGGTGGCTGATGATAGGCAATGCTGATGTGCTTGCTTTGTAAATGATTCTGGCCAATGTCTGAGGTCCTGTGATATGTTTTCCCATTTATGTCTTCCATGTGCCATGTCTGTGACAACCATCTTACACTGCTCAGGAGAATGCAGCAATAACTGTAGCCAAATTGCCATACTATGCAGTGCTGTTTGCCTGGAGCCACCAAATTATGCAGGAGCAGACTACTTTGTGGTATGAACTTGTCCACAGAGTCAACACCTTGGGCCACAATGGCCACACATACGAGCAGGTCAGGCAACATGCAACTGACTTGCTACATCGTGTCCAGCAGAAGGCTGCTGCCATGTCCAGGGACTGTTCCCTGACAGGTGGGGGCCCAACTACACAGGCCCTACTTACACCAACAGAGGAGCTCCTTGCCAACATTGGGGAAGCCCCCACACAATAACCATCACATGTAACACCAGTGGTGCAGGTGGGTGGCACCCAGGCAACAGTTGGGGAGTGTCCAGGTTAAGGCCACAGTGCACATAATTTTAATATTGTTGCACTAATACTTTCTGCTATAGAGCATCTAGATGCATATTTCAAGTAAAACTGCTGTTGTGGCTGTGGTTTAGTAATGAACACAAGTGCACATCTATGGTGAAGGATAGCAAATTGTGTACTATCACAGCTTGTGATGTACATGTGCAGAAAAGTAGCATTCATATTGTAACACTGCCAAATGTGAGTCTGCTGACAGTACCTCTCCCCCACAACTGCATAGGTACTTCTGCTCTGCATGTAGGAAAGCAGCCTGAAGCTGGTGAGTATGCAATTTTCCTGTTGTGGCTCACCAGTACCCCAGTAATGTTGAGGTCATACATGTGACCATGTACACATCTGTTACTCTCAGCTATTCTGCAATATCTCCATGTTCACTTGTGGTGGGGTTAACTGCAATGCATCACAATGGTCGTCACAGGGGCCTACTTGCAGGAGATGCCACATATCTGTAGCATTCCTCACAACCTGTCATTGCATGAAATGTGGACAAAGATGAACAACATGGGGGTACAAAGGGCCAAAACTAGGGACATATTTTATAACTTAGTGCTATACATTGCATATAAAAGGTGTACACACACCTGTTTCAATGGCAGATATTTGTGAAATACAAAAATGAGAGCAGAAGAACACAATTCCAAACCCTTCCAAACTTTCATATGACCTATAATCTGTACAATTCCATTATTAAAGAGACAAATCTGTTAGGGGAACAGTTATGACACATGTATAACGTACAATGAGCTGGATGAATATGTGTGGCCAGGCTGAATGTACTACTGTGGTAAATTGCATATGATGACATCATTACTTCTTCTTGGGTACACATCCACCATCACTGACAGAGACTTTTTGATTAACAGCATGTAACAGTCAGCTGTCCTACCAGGATTATTGTAACATTTACTCAGTTGCCTGCAACAGCCATAGTTTGCATAGAGCTTACAAAGCTGCAAAGGATCACATCTGTGAAAGGTATCAGCCCAGGGAAGGGTACACACACATTTCCACAACATTGCATACGCCATGGAACACAGTGAAGACAGACATCATACAGTGGTGAAAATATGGGCCAACAGTGACATTGCAATGAAATGGACATCACTCCAAATGTATGGAAAGACAAGGCCCACACTGGTCAGGGTAGCTGCCAGGACACCTACAGCAACAGTAAAGGATTTACAGGAACTCTAGCAAATACTGCTTGTGCACTACATATGACAACAATCTCCTGTATGTCTGGCCTATGGGGTAGAGTTGGAAGATGTCAGCCTTGTCACACACAGAACAACATCCAGGTCTGGCAAATGTCTCAATAACATTACATAAGGTCTCCCAAACACATGTGAGGAAATGTGTTATGGTGGAATGAGACCAAGGTTGCACATTTTGGCCACAGTACCGACAGGTTTATTTGGCACAATAACATCACTGTGCATCACCAAAAGAACATCATCCCCATGGTGAAGCATGGCGATGGCAGTATCCTGCTTTGGGGTTGCTGTTCATAAACTAGAAGTGTGTCTTTTGCCAAAGTGGAGGGAATTAGGAACAGTACCAAATACTAGTCCATTTTGGCCCAAAATCTTCCTGTGTCTGCTAGGACGCTGTAGCTGGGGAGGAATTACACCTTTTCACACAACAATGACCCAAACCATACATCCATATCCAAACATGGATGTGTTCACCACAAGACAATAAATGGTTTGGAATGGCCCAGCCACAGTCCACACTTACATCCAATAGAAAACCCATGGGGTGCCCTGCAGAGGGCTGTGCAGAAGATATGCCCTTGCAATCTGATAAGGTTGGAGGGCTTTTGCAGGGAGAGTGTATAAATATTGGTAAGTCAAGATGTGCCATGCAGATACACACCTTCCCATGAGGACTGACTGCTGTTATGATATTCAAAGGTGCTTTAACAAAGTAGTACATGTGCACAATCATGCAACCAACCTATTGTATGTATTTCAAATTCTATATGTCATCCCTAACAAATGTGTTTGTTCTCCTATTGAATTGTACAGGCTACAGGTCACAGTAAAGGTGAGAATAGTTATCACATGATTTCTGTGGTCTCATGTCATGTATCAGACAAACCTGGCATGTTAACAAGGGTGTCTAAACTTCTGATATCCACTGTAAGCTTGGTAGGTTGTTGTTGTAACTGTTCATTTGCAACATACATGTACTGAAGGTTTTAGTGTGAAACCCAAAATATGTCATTAATTAGTCGCACCAGTCCTTAGATCATCCCGGTAATGTATCAGACTAACACAGGTTTTATGAAGAACAGACCAGAAATATGAGCCACACATGTACACATTCAGCAACACTATACACATTTGAGAGGTATGTTCTGTAGGGGTTGCCATTGTGCTATACAGGTGAACAGCAATTATGTGTACATGGATGCAGTGTGTACCTCTTGAAGGCCCTTCACCTACTAACAGTATGCATGTATCACAGAGGTGCAAATAAGTAATGACATTAATTGGAAAGGGCTGCACTGCATGATTCTAAAGGGCATATCCAGGGTGTGTATTTAGTGGTCTGACTGTGTTGTGCATGTCTTGATTTGGCTGTTGTGAGGTCTGTGCAATGCCTGGCTGCCACCTCACGTGTGTGTGTGTGTGTGTGTGTGTGTGTGTGTGTGTGTGTGTGTGTGTGTGTGTGTGTGTGTGTATGTCTGTGTGTGTAGCAGCAAATGTATTGCAGGTAGTAATTTACATATGTTGTCTTCCCCTCACAGGTGGTCATGGTGGCCGTGGTCCCTCCCACTCAGAATCTGATGTCAGTGTCTCTGCAGACTCTGACAATGATGATAGTCATAGTCAGGTTCAGGTGGTTTTGTCAGGGGCTGAATTTGTGCTATGGGCTGGCATCCAACAGTACTCAACACTGTCCCCGCACACAGTCACAATGCCCACACATACCTAGTCCCCAGTAGCCACAGATAATGGTCAGTTGGCAGGTGGTGGCATTGAACAGGCTATTGTGGTGACTATGGCAAGTGTGACTGCAGCCACTAGCCATAGCCAGAGTGGTGGTGAGGTCCCACAAGGGCAGATGGACAGGGGTGCCCAAAGGAGGACTGCTGGCTGTCAAGCCGCTGTCTTAAGTGTCACAGCAGGTGTCACCAGATGCATGTTTTGGGCTGTAATGAATGCACAGGTATGGAGTGAACATAACACCAGACACATACTCAGGGTGGTGGATGAAACTCTTCCTGCTTTGCGTGGTGACATACATGACTTTGTTGAGGCCACACATAAAAAAACTGAGATCATGAATACACAGAGTGGTGAGACTCTGGCAATCCTCAGCCATGCTATGTGTGTGATAGTGTGTGTGGTCAGTGATGGGCATTAGCCATGTAGACATAGGTCAGCAATGACATCAGCTGACATCCTACAGCGCCATGCTCCTTCACACTCTTGTACTGGCTGTGACACCAGCACTACCAGAGGGGGGGTGCTGTCTACATCGTTGCTGTCCATATCACACTGGAGAAGGCCAGGGGCATATGGTCCTGCCTGTCCTGTCAGAGACATGGATCCAACAGACAATAGTCACCCTCAGGAAGTAGTACTGCATCTGGCCTTGAGCCTGGTGGTGCCAATGAGACCCGTGGCAGGACCAGTTCCTGTGTCCATGGCCAGAGAAGATGAACTGGACACCCTGCTAGGTAAAGTCCACAGCTGTCCAACATACATGTGTAAGGCAGCCACATGGCATGACTGCATGCATGCATACATACACACACATCTGTATCACATGCAGGTCACCCACAGACACACACAGTAATTCTGCACAGGCCATCTACTGCATACCTCTCCACACGCACACACACACACACACACACACACACACACACACACACACACACACACGCACACACACACATGATGTCAACCATATGGCCCAGACTAGGCCTCTGGCAAACCCACACCACACCCTGTGTATACTATGATACCTGTCCCACATCCCTGTCATCCATACCATTGATGCAAGGACATGCTAATATGGGTCTGATGGACAGGGTGAATGTAGTACGTGTAGCTATGTAATACTGTGTAAGGTGCTGTCTGCTTACATTTCTTGTGGGTACACATACAGATGTGTGTACCTTATTAGCCAGAATGAATTATTGCTGTTAGCACCACTGACTCCCTGTAGTCTGACATGCTGTATTCTGTTTGTCTTCCAGGTGTGTGTGTGTGTGTGTGTGTGTGTGTGTGTGTGTGTGTGTGTGTGTGTGTGTAGACTGTGGCCCTGCAGACATCACCAAGAGGGAGTATCGCAGAGTGGAAATACACCACCCATGTCCTGGGTAAGGTACACCTTTATATGTACATCTACCAGTTGTGTATGGATGCAACAGTGTATGAGTGACACTGTTGTCAGACAGTGTGACCTTCCATATATACCTCTGTCACAGACAGGTAGCCTTTGTACATGCCACCTCAGTGTTGTGTACTAACAGGCTCATACATACAGAACCGGTTACTAAAGTATGGTCAGCAAGTCCCTCACAAGCATAACCATTACATTAACTGCAACAGATTCACCTGGCAACACCTGTTGGCCCTGCCATTTATTTTCCATACACTCAAACCTGATGCAGTTGGTGAGGGCATGCATGAAATGTTTATGACAGGTATGTGCTACATATTCCTGGGTTCACAGAGTGGAATAAGGAAACAAAATGGTATATCTTTTACATACACACAGTCTGGACTGACACAGGTGATGTGCATACAGCAACACAAACACAGTTGGCAACAGACAGATTATTATAGGTACAAATCCACTTTGATGTATTGTGCTACTATATACTTGACATGCCCCACATAGATGATAAGCATGGGACATTACCCACTACCTTTTACAACACAAACTGTTGTGAATGCCCTCATGGATGGTGAGTTAACCCAACAAAAATAGCATATGGAATCATGTATCGCTCCTAAAAGCCTGGCCAAGTGTTAGGGTAGCAGATGTTGTATCAGCATGATGTTTCAGTCAGGTATGATACCTGATGCTGTCATATGTGTCAGTACACTCACTGTGGCCTATTTGGCAACAATATCATATACACAGGCATTATTAAGGGACACAGGCCATTTATAGGTTGCAAACATCTGGATATTCCAGACATATCTGTACAGAGGACTGGTATGGCCTGTACAATGGTTTAACATGCTGCATGTCAGGTAGATGCCATTACTACACTATATAAAGTAATGCCATCAGGAGGTGGTCACCAGCCATGTATGGTACACACATCAAAATGGTATAAGCCATGCAGTATATGATTCTAATACAAATACACATGCCAGTATTGAGATTAGAACTCCTACCTCTCTATTTATGTCTATTACAGTGCCACAGAGGTTACACAATTTCACCTTATCCAAAGGTACTTCTAAGGTAAATGACATCAACAAAACTAGTAAATTAGGGTGAAGGGATGTGTAGGGGGTGGTACACAACTCAGAATGGTATAAACCACAGAGTATATGACTCTCTCACACACTTACTTGCCAGTATTGAGATTAGAACTCCTGCCTATCTAGTTATTTCTATTATAGTGTTACACAGTTATCAGAAATGCCCAGGAGCTTACACAATTTCATCTTATCCAAAGGTACTTTTAACACACACACACACACACACACACACACACACACACACACACACACACACACACACACACACACACACACACACACACTTACTTGCCAGTATTGAGATTAGAACTCCTGCTTTTCTAGCTATTTGTACTATAGTGTTACACAGTTACTGTACGCACTACAGAACTTACTGGACTAACAACTGTCCAAAGGTGCTGATAACTGCACAGCTGAGATAAAGTATTACAGGTGGCAGAAAGTCTGCCTTCAGTTTTTCCCATACATCTTGCTAGTTCTTTCTCTCTTGCACTTCAAATAGCATAATAGCTTTGCACTTCAACAGGTTATTATATCAATATGTGTAGCACACCTGGGAGCCATCAGCAGTAGTCGTTCCTCAAAGAATTAGCCACAGTACTTAGTAGTTATGACTATCCCTCCTGGCATGATTGAAGTGCAGTTTTCTGTGCTTTTGCCCATTAACCTGGTGCAATTGGCCATTCTGAGGCACTGTTGCAACTGCCTCGTGTACACAGACAACCCACTCCTCTAAACTTCAAACACTCAGACTTGTGATAGATAATCCTACATCTTCAAACTTGTAAATATGCACTCTCCAGCAAAGACTGGACAAGCTGGACAAGAGAATGAGGTCAACACCTGCACCACACCATATGGAATGCATAGTTCACCACAACACCCACTATCACAGCCCTGACATACACTCGCAAACCACACACCCACCTTCACAGAGGTACTCAATGGACATTTACTCAATCAGCACAGACCAGCAAGATAGACCCCCACTCAGCCACCACAACACAGCACATGCTAAAAGAGACATATGTCATCTACATAGTGTGCCCCTCAACCTAAGCCTGTAAAGCTAACCACTTTGCCCAATACAGTAATCATGGGTGACTCAATACTGAGGCACACAGATGTCCAACTCACTAGGTTGAATATGGAAATGTTAACAGTCTATCACATGCCAGCATCCAACACATGACACATCCAGTCAGACCGCTCCACAAAAACTACAAGTATCACTCTGTCATCATCCATGTGGGTGTGAATGACCTGAGAGGCAGCTACCTGGACTACATGACAAGATATATGGTTGAGTTGCCAGATTATGTGGTCCAGGCAGGTATGACAGTAGCTCTGAGCAGTATACTACAGTCACCCAGAATAATGCTGCAGTACTATCAACAAATGATTGACTTCAAAATTGGTTTACGTGTTGTTTGTCATTCTCAGGGGATCCAGTCTCGCTCTGCTTATGATAACATTATTGACAGACCTCAATGCCTTGCCAGAGATGGCTTGCATCTGTCTCCCCTGGGTTTCCAGGTACTGGCTAAGTCTCTTGCCACCCTTATAGTGCTTTTTTAGGCAGTGTTCCAAATCACATTACCACCGTAACAGCTAGACATGAATGCAGTCTGAGGGTCATGCTGCTCAACAGTAGACATATAACTCTCAAGATGCAGTCACTCAAAGCACTCCTCAAAATGGAGAACATTGACAGTTGTGCTGTAACAGAGAACTGGTTTACAGCAGCAGACAGCATCCCTGCACTAACAGGCTATGATGCATTCCACAGCTGTCAGCGCCAAAACATGGACCACAACTCCACAGGTGGGGGTGTCTCCATATTCATAACAGATATGTACACCTCCAGATTAGTATCCCATCATAATGCATCAGAGATACTTCAGGTACAACTGACTTTGGGTAATAGTGCAATTCAGGTCATAGCCTTCAATGGGTCCACATCCATGTCCCTACACTGTCAATCCACATTCCTCAATACCATGGGATCTATCAAGGTTTAACTCAACACTGACATAGTAGGAGGCTTCAACTACCCCTCCATCTCCTGGGAAAAGTAGTCAAGCACCAATAGAGTGACCCAATGCTTCCTGAAATTCATCAGTCCCAATGCCCTGAACTGGATCACACTGACCCCTAGTAGAGGATGGAACCTCTTTGACCTATGTTGATTACTTACATATGGGACTATTTCTCAACAACAGTAGTCAATCCCTACCTGGTCAGATCCAAACATGATGTAATCACCATGGCAATTCACATCTCACTCATCCCCCACAATGATAACCACCTTGAGAAGCCTCTCCAAAGCTGACTTTGGAGTCATAAAAACAGGGGTGGATGACCCCACTGCACCCATGCCAATGGAAAATAGCTGCATGACTGTCACCTCATACACAAATGCACTGTACAAACATGTACATGAATGCATGTTACTAGTCATAGCCAACAGAACCAAGATTCTGTCCTCCAAACACTGGCAGCCAATGTGATGGTCCTCTGCCATTACTAAAGTGTACAACAGAAGACGACGCTGTTGCAGAAAAAGGTGGAGTCCCAAGACTGTTATTCCCCCTTATTAGCTTCAACAACAATGTGAGATCCTTCATGGAATCATCTACAGCCAGCTATGAAGGAGAAATTGCAGCAGGCATTGACATCAATCACAAAAGCCTTTGATAGTTATACAAACAACATTCACAGCAATACACACAAGTGCTGTGAGTTACTGCACAATGTTAACTCCTATCCTGAGCCGGCAGATATTGGAAACAGTCTTGCCAATACATTCAGTGCCAGCTTTAACCCTCACTTCCCCCTAAGGGAACAATCACAATGGCAGATGAATGCTAGGCACCCAGCATTACTGCAGCCCAGGTTAGACATGCATTGTCGACGGTTAAGAATACAGGTTCCATGGGACCCAAACATATTTGTGGCTGTGTTCTACATGACATACAAAGAGACCTGGCACCACATCTCTGTGCCCTGTTCAGTCACAGCCTCACCTTAGGCTTTGTCCCTCCAAAATGGCACATTGCTGCAGTCATCCCTCTCCATAAAGGGGTAGCAACTACAGACTCTGGGGATTATGTCTCCATTAGCCTGATGAGTCTATTATGTACAGGTATGGACCACATCATCAGGGGCCTGGTTGACAAAGATATAGGTAATCTCCTAACTCTGGACCCCACATAGTTTGGCTTTGTGAATGGCAGATCATGCCTGCTCAACCTGGTTGACTTCTTTGAGTCAGTCACCAGGGCTGTGTATGATGGTAATACACTGCATACAGCCTACCTCGATCTGGCCAAGGCTTTTGATACTATTCCTCAATCAGGAATTATTGATAAATCTACCAAACTAGGCATCAACCCCTACATCAGTAGGTGGGTTGAAAACTGGTTCACAGAACACACAGTGTGATAGTGGCCAACTCCAAGTCAGACTGGCAAGCAGTCACTAGTGGAGTCCCACAGGGATCAGTACTGGGTAGTCTCCTGTCCAGCATCTACTTCTCAGGAGCCCAGCCCAACACCAAGGAACTTTGGCTGACCACGTTCTCAGAGGACTGCAAGCTGGGAGCCATCATTAACTCCACAAGCGATGCAGACCTCCTACAGAAAAGCCTCACAGAGACCAATGAGTGGTGTTGTAACCATGGCCAAAAGCTTAACACCACAAAATGCATCATCACCCCCTTTGGTAAAACACTCAGTCCCCAGTAAGTACCACATCAATGGGAGCCCAATGTACACTGTAGGCATTATGAGAGATGTGGGGACACAGGTTGACAGCAACTTCTCCTTCAACCACCACAATGCTACTGTGGTCAGGAATTCCTTCTATGTGGCACATCACATTACCAAGGGTTTTGTATCCAGGAAGACAGAGGTAATCATCTCTGTCTAGTCTTCCCTCATTAGAGCACTCATCAAACATTATGGCCCATTTGGCATGTACCTCACTGGACACCTGCAACAGCTGCGGAGGCCACAAAAGTATCTCACAAACAGGTTGATGGCATTAAACACATGCCATACACAGACAGACTCAGAAGACTCCTGCTATTCTCTATGTCATATCAGCTAGTTAAAGGCTATCTGTGTTTGACTTACAAAGCCATGTCTGACCCAGCTCTTTTAGAAATGTTACATATGAAGATATCCCAATCCTTCCACATGACACATTGCAGAGACTTCTACCTCATTACCACAATCGACACAACATACTGACGGGACAGGTCCCTCATCAAGAGACTGCACATGCCCTGGAATACACTTCCCATACATGTCATGCAGAGCACCTAGCTGACCCTGTTTCACAGAAATCTTGATGAGTGGACGGGTAATAGACAGTTCACCCCAAGGATCAACTAACATCGGGTGATACAATGGCAGGGCCCTTCTATGGGCTAGGCTTGTAAATGATCCTGGGCCATTAGCCTACTACACACTTATGAACCTATAAGAGGGATGACATCTGCAGGACTTATAAAGTAGGGCAGTGGGTGGGAGCCATGTCAAAATACTTTTGCCTACAAACATATGCACCCACACACACATTTGCCGGATACAAGAGTAAAACCCCTGCCTAAGTAGGAATTTGTACTACAAGGTTAGGCATGCTCTACAGAGGTTACTGGGCTGACAGTTGGCCAAAGGTGCTGATATGGAGAATGACATCAGCAGGACTGATAAAGCAGGGCAGTGGGTGTTAAATATATCAAAACACTTTGTCCTACAAACAGACACACTTACACACACACACACACATTTGCCAGATGCACGAGTAGAACCCTTACCTAACTAATTATTTGTACCATAGTGTTACACAGTTATCATGTGTACTACAGAGTTTACAGAGCTGAGAGTTAGCCAATGGTACTGATATGGGGAATAACATCAGCAGGACTGATAAAGCAGGGCAGTGGGTGTTAAATATATCAAAACACTTTGTCCTATAAACAGACACACTTACACACACATTTGACAGATGTGAGAGTGGAACCCTTACCTAACTTACTGGGGGGACAGCTGGCCAATGTTGCTGATAAAGGGAATGACATCATCTGGACTGATAAAGTGGGGCAGTGGGAAGTGTTGTGGGTGGGAATGGCATAAAACTGTTTCACCAATAATTTAAGACGAAACAACTCCCTCACTCTTGCACACACAACTTTCTCACACACATACACAGTTGTCAGTATTGGATTTAGAACTCCTACCTATTGAGTCACTTGTACTATAGTGTTGCACAGTTATTGCATGCACTACAGAGCTTATAGGGGTAGTAGGTGCCCAATTGTACGTCTAAGGTGACTGACAGCTGCAGATCTTGTGCAGTTGGGCAATGTGAAGTGTACTGAATGGGAACAGTCTGCTAATAGACCTACAGAGACACACACACCCACACACACACACACACACACACACACACACACACACACACACACACACACACACACACACACACACACACATACACACACACACACACACACACACACACACACACACACACATACACACACACACACACACACACAGATAGGTGATGTGATATTAACACCACAATCTCAGCACTATTACACAATGGAGCTCACCTTTTATGCTTGCATGTACCATTGTTTAACATCAGTATGCCACTGTCCACAACAGGACATCACTGTATGCCATTCATGGTACCCATGTGTGTGACCCACGCTGCTGTGTCTGTCCCCCTTTGTCTCTCTGTCTATCACTGTCTCTCTCTCTCTCTCTCTTACTTCCCCACATCTATGTGTGTGTGTATGCTTGACATATATAGTTACCTGTTGGCCATCTGTGTCTGCAGGTGTATCACACACAACAGATGTGGATATATCACATATGGGATACCTACAGCTATCTGGGGGTAATCCTGTCTGATATGTGTGTATGTAGGGACAGTTAAGGTGTATATAGCTATCTGTATGCACAGATATATCTACAGAATATAGTCATATAGACCAATGCAGGTTCCAACATGTCCTGTGATTCTCTAAGTGTAGGAGCATGCCCAGTGTGACCTTGTATACTTAGAGTGGGACTCCATTCCAGAGATAAGTGTACCCCAGTCCAGTGTTTTGTGTGCTACAGACATACCTCTCAGAAGTACAGAGGACTTTCCTTGTGGTAATGATTCATTTTGGCAGACATTTTCTTACATATCAGTATTCTGATAGTGCAATGTATTGTGTCATTACCTAGTGTCTAACATCCTCAAATCATCACAGTGCTTTACCAGAGGAATACTAGTTGTATGATGCATAGACTGCTATTATAATGGCAGCTATGTACATTCTTGCCCCTAACAAGGCCACTTGGGACGTGTGGCTATAGCCAGTTGAGTGATAGTCCAGCAACTTGTTGATATACTAGCTGGGGATCTTCTGCTTCTGTGGTATCTGTGTAACCTGAGATGTGATATCCTGGTGTGGCCATACCTGTCTGCTGTACATTTTCTGGCAGATTGTCTGGGTGTTTGGCTAGAGGTTTTGTCCATTCTGCATAAACATGTGTTTTTATGGCAAGTTATTTCAGTATAATTGAAGAGTGATGTTACAAAATATTGACAGACATTACTGAGTCAGCCTACATAACATTCAAACAATTCCTGCTGCTGCAAACCCCTCACCCGACCAACTTTCTCAGTACGGCAGGGCAATATTTACTGCACATGCCTATCATTGTGCCTTTGTTCCACATTTACTTCTGCCCTTGTTCAGACATGTTGCTATCAGAGGTTTGGTGTTATGGGAGTGGGTACAGACTGCATTTTACTTTGCAGGCATGTCCATTATATACAAAAAGAGATATAAAACAAGGAAAAAAGCCATATTGAGAATGATCACTGGCAACATTACCAAGAAGCATGTTTATTCACAAAAGCCCTAGCACCTCGGTTTTACAGTCCTCAAGAAGTCCATTATATGTGTAGTTTATTCCACATAGCACTGTGACTTTCAGGTATAGTAGTGCCAGAGCAATAGGTGTCACTGACATGCATAATCGTTGGCACTGCAGTTATCTGCACATGGCCCTGTGACAGACAGCCTGTACCTAGGGCAGTACAAGATGACAACCAGGAGAACATGCTGGCCATATTCTGACAGTATTGACCACACAGGGACATAGCTCATTGACCCGTGCATATTGAGCACATGCAACATGTCTTCATGTGTATTGAGACAGCCTTATCAATCTGTGTTATGCTGCTATTTCCCTGCAAACATACATGTTACTGCATTTCTGTGGGTATATGGGGGGCACACCTGTCAACTGTAGACATTTGCAGAGACTGCTGATATTTGCTTTGCATTTTGATTCCATTTACCATACTATTGTGCCCTGTGTTGGGGACTATAGGCATATCAGTAAAGAGCTCAAGTGAGATTATAATGGCATACTTTTGCATGTCAGACTTGTTACCCTTCTGAGCCTTACTCCAACTGCGAGACCTGCTGTGCTTTGACTGCGTGGGTCTGTAGGGGGCGGGATTTAACATTGCTGCCATTTGTGGAGCTTTTCCAGACATTTCCCCTGGTTTTCTACAGCTGACTTGCTGTATGGGTCTGAGGGGTTGGTATGGGAACTCAGACTGACACCCATGCCTGTGAGCTAAGACCCCCCCCCACCCAATTAGTTGGCCTCACACATATAATGCAGTGAGATTTGCCACCTTGGCTACTACTGCATAGTGTTGGGAGGCCAATATTGGGCAGACTTTCCTGGTGTCCCACATAGCTGTCAGTTGTCTGCTGCTATGCTAGTAGTCCACCTCATTCCCTTGCATGCATGCAACAATACCATACATATTCTAGCTGAACATACTGATACATTCATTTACTGTTAAGGCAACTGACTTACCTTGTGCCTGTGGCAGTTGTCTGTACAGAGCTTGAGGGTTGCCTATGTTGGATGCACACAGTACACTGCCTATACATGCTAAGTTGCAGGTAGTGTGATGTGCGTGTCATCACTTTTTACTGTGTGGGTGAGTAGAGAAAAGTGTCAGACCCTGGGTGCCTACAGTGGCATTGTGTGTGCTATGTGTGGCTTCTTTGCCAAGGGCAGGCCAAACTGGGCATGCGTCCGTCTGCCTACAGGGGCTGGCTCAGGGGGTTCCCCGCTTGAGTCCCTCTGTTCCTGTGGGGATTTTGGCAATGGTGGGGGGGGCTGCATGGCCCTTCCCCATCCTATTCCTGCTGCAGCTATTTCCACAGGATCATATTGTGTAGCATGGCACATACTATGAACATGTGTGCACATTTGACTGGAGAGTACTGCAAGGCTCCTCCAGATATGTCCAGGCAGTGGAACCATGACTTCAGCATCTCAAACACATGCTCTATAATGATCCTGGTTTGTACATGTGCCTCATTATGGCATTATTGCATGGGTGTGTGTGCATTTCTGATAGTTGTCATCATCCACGGTTCCAGTGCATAGCCAGCATCCCCCACCTGATGGCCATACAGGATATCCCCCCTGACAAATCCCTGATACAGTTGTGAGGAATGCCAGATGTGGGAGGCATGATAGCTTCCAGGGCTGCCAGCACACACATTCATGATAATGCCCTGGGTATTGCACACAGCCTGGCAGTTGATGGAGGGGAAGCCCTTGTGGTTTATGTAGACCCTACCCTGCTCACCAGTTAGTGCTTTGATGTGGATGTGCATGCAGTCTATGGCACCTAGTACATCCGGGTATTCAGCTACATGGTGGAAGAGATGCATATTGCTGGTCAATTCCTCACAGGTGTTGGGGAAGTATATGTTATCATGGGTATTTGGTAGCATGGCATCCAGGAGCTGGTAGAGTACTCTGGATTCAGATGCCTGTGATACCCCCATGATATCCCCAGTAGGTCTTTGGAAAGTACCTGTAGCTAGTATTCTTAAGACTACGCATACCTTAGTATCCACTGGGATGGGTTCCCCTCTGTTTATTCTGGATGAGAGGCGAGGCCGGGACAGCTCTACAATTTGCTGAAGTATGTCTCTGTCCACAATGTAGCACTTTACTATCTCCAGGTCATGTAGTCCCTGGTAGGTTATCCTGCTTCTGAACACTCTTCTCCTCCTCCTGAGTCTGGAGTGGTTGTCAGCCTTATCCGCCTCACCACTGTCAGCCTCCAGCACATACTGATGTATCAAAGCGATGGCAGCCTCTAGCATTTTGTCAGTTAAAATTCCCAGGTTTAGTCCAAATGTGCAGAGTTTGTGGGAGAAACCAGACTGCGGGGTGTTTGCGTACTTTATCGTGGTGTGCTGCAACTGCTGCCTTGTGATTGGGTCTATGATACATTCCTGCTGCCAGCTATATTACTCATGGCTTTGAACTAGCCACTGTGAGTGTTAGAGGCATTAGTGGTAATTTGTGCATGTTTGTCTTTATTCTGCTGTTGCCTTTTTTTTAATTATTTTTTACTTACATCTCCTCCCACTTTCAGCTATACAGCTACTTGCCAGCTGTATTATTGTGTGCTTTACCTATCCCACTGTGAGTTGCAAGAGTCCCATATTAATGATTTCTACTTCATTTCTCCTTTATTGTGCTGTTACCCTTTAATTTTTTTTTTACATCTCCTCCCATTTTCAGCTATGCAGCCATCTGCCAGCTGTATTAATGAGTGTTTTCCATGGCCAGTTGTGTGTTGCAATATCCCATATTGCTGTTTGTACTGCATTTCCCTTATGCTATTTCCTTTTACTTTTCCTATGTCCTTCCTGTTTAATCCCCGGCGCACCACCCAGACCCATTTAGCTAGTGTAAACAGTAAAAAACGGTCCTCCCATGGCCACGAACACACTCCTTAGTTCATGGAATAAGACTATACAGCCTCAGACACACCCCCTCGCTTTGGTGTGCTCAGCTAAGCACAAACTAGGCAAACAGAGCTCCAATGTGCTTACAGCAAGCATGGCACACCCCCTTTTCATGTTAGTTGCTCCTCCTGTCTACACGGTGGTGTTAGAGAACCTACACAATTAGGTGCAGTGTGACACTTACAAGAAATTTGTGAGTCAGTGTAAGTCCCTACATTAACAAACCGCATTGCCTTAATCCCTAGTTACTGCACTACACGAGCCTTCCCCCTTAGCAACCACTGTTCCCTGCTATTGTTTACTTTCTGCATGCCATTGACTATAATGGCAGAATGCAGTTTTCTGTAATACTCCTACCCCCCCCTTTTTTTTCTGTCCCCTCCCGTTTGCATGCCACTTTCCAAATATTCAATGGCCGAGATCGACCAACAAAAATAAAAGTTTATTTTTTATTCACAGGGAGCGGTTTTGCATGCCAGTGGCCATATACTTGGCCATTGGCATTCATAACCAATCTAGTACATGCTTTATTGAGAGGTGACATGCCTCAGTTGTGTTTTTTGCAGAAATGAATTCAGTTAGTAACCAAATACATTTCTGCAGCTAACACTGTTTCTGCACAGAGACCCGGCAGATTAGTGCATCGCTAATTCACCTCATTTGCATGTTTTTCACCAGCAAATGAGGTGATTAGCATCCTGGATGGGAACAGTGTTAGAGCACTCATGCACATCAAAACGGCATGTAACTGGATTGCGAAGCAACCATTTTCCATGCAGGAGCAGCTACACTGTTCCTGCATGGAAAAATATTTGTTTGTGAATCCCAGGGCAAGTCTTTTGGAATTGGGGGATTAGATTTGAATTGCTTACTCGCACAGTCAAGAAGCGGAGTTTTCTTATTCTTAATGATAATGCATTTTAAAATGAGTAATGTAATTATTATTTAAATTTTAAATAGAGCAATTTTGATAAAAAGGCAAGTGCAATGATACTTTTATTTATTTTATTATGATTCAATTCAGTTAAGCACAACTTCTTATGCATTTCTTTCTTGGAATTAATAATACATTTTTCCTATTTTATTGTTCTCTTTAAGTTCATAGGTTGTTACTAGGTTAACAACTTTACATGTATATAATGAAATAGACCAACAAAAAATGCAAAGTATATATTTTGATTAGAAGGCCAGTACAAAGGGCGGCACAGTGGTGCAGTGGTTAACATTGTCACCTCACAGCAAGAGGTTCTCCGGTTTGATTCTCGGCTGGGGTGCCTTCTGTGTGGAGTTCGCGTGGGTTTCCTCCGGGTACTCCGGTTTCCTCCCACATTCCAAAGACATGCATCTGGAGAATTTTCTCCCCGGGCCTCCGCTGAAAACAGGCACTGTGGAACCTAATCAGACTTTCCCGGTCAACAAATGATAAATAAAATAAAAATATTGTTCTAAATGAAAACTCTTTGGCTAATTTATGTATGTATTACTGACATACAGGGTGAGTGTTTTGCTATGATATACTCAGACTATGAACACTAATAAGAAGGGTAAAGCAGAAACAGTAGGTCAAACCAAATCATAATTAAAACAATATATGAATGCTAGTTACACAATGGATATTGTGCTTTGAATTGTATTATTTTGCAACTAAATGTGTTTTTTTGTGTTACTCCAGTACTTGCACAATTTTTTTGATCACTGTCTTGACTGGGTCTTAATGTACTTCATTCAGGATTTTGGTTTCACAGGACATCAAACAACAGAAGAAACCACATGATTGTGTATTATTTTCTTATTTACAATTATCACTGTGCTTTCTTTCTGTTGATACTAGTTAAAGAGGAAAACAATTTTCCTTTATTGAGAAGTGGTGAGCAATGTTTCCTAAGATTGCTTGCATTACAGTCGTATGGAGGAGAAACATATACACTGAATGGCCTTTGAAGCACTGTGGCTGTTAGTTTAATTCTGCTCATGTAGAGATGCCTTAGATCAATACAATCAAATAATATGTAAGGTCCCATATGTTTTTTACAACTTAACAAGGAAAACAACAAGGTGGTTGTTAACTTTTGTTCAATAGACTGATGTTATTGATTTAAGGACAGTATGCTTTTGAGAATGAATTAACAATGGTTTATGCAGAAACAATTCCACAGCTAACCCATTAGTCTGACATTTCTGAATAAATGCTTTTCATAAAGTCACCCACACCATTTCATAAATATGTGTTTTGTCTGGTGATATGTAAGGATAAATAAAGTTATAAACACCTACACTACGTGTACACTAAATGTATGTGAGCTGTATTCAAGAACATTCCTGACACATTTTTGTGCTGTCTATTCAAAGATGAGACTAAATGTAGGTGTAGTGTACACATTGTGGTAACCTTTATGAATCCCACTCAATATTTAAGGTTGCAAGAAAATCAATAGGAAGACTAAAATTAGAAGGAAGAGTGTGGGAGTTATGCCTCTATCGTCTATTCACAAAGAATGGTGTACACTTACTCTGCACTTAGTGTGTAGGCATTAATAAATCCTATAGCTTTCTGATATGTATGTGTCTGGATGTGCATATGTATGTGCATGTATGCGTCTGTGTGTGTGTGTGTGTGTGTGTGTGTGTGTGTGTGTGTGTGTGTGTGTGTGTGTGTGTGTGTGTGTGTGTGTGTGTGTGTGTGTGTGTGTGTGTGTGTGTGTGTGTGTGTGTGTGTGTGTGTGTGTGTGTGTGTGTGTGTCTATAAAACCAAAACAGAAAAAAATAAACCATACTATCAAGATGAGATGCACTAGTATAATCTAAGAAAAAATATGTTTTATTATGATTAATTACATTAGTCTATACACAAACTGAATCAGACTTAATCAAAATCTGTTAAAAAGAGCACCAAGTGCTCTATTTAAAACAAATCAAGTAATTTATTTTGCTATGCCCTTTTTCGAGGTTAGTATACTGTGCCTCTGTCTAACAGTGACACAGAAGTGATACCCGGGGTAAACCTACGATCTCCCATTCACTCATCAAGATTCCTCTTGAAGAGAGTCAATGAGGGACTCTGCCTAACCTGGTCTGGGATTTTATTCCAGAGTGAAGGGAGCCTCTGGGTTATGAATCTGTCCCTCCAGCATGTCCTATTTATTTCAGTGCTGAGGTTCAAGTCTCTCGAGTGCGTAGCTCGATGGGATTTGGATTTTCTGAGGTGCAGCATGTCCATTAATTCCGGGTAGGACATGGCTTTATACGTCAGGCACAGATCGCCTCTGAACAGGCGGTATGCCACTGAGTAGAGCTGGAGTTTCTTTAACCGGGCAGCATATGGCATCTGTTTGAGCCATTTGATCCTCTTGGTGAGGTACTTTTGGGGTCTTTCCAGTTGCTGCAGGTGTCTGGTAAGGTACATCCCAAAAGGGGCATTGTACTCAATTATGGGCCTGATGAGGGATGAGTAAAGAGGCACGATGACCTCCCCTGATCTAGATGTGAATCCCTTCATGATTAGGTGGGCTATATAAAATGTTTTTCTAAACACTTTGGCCATGTGGTTGTCAAATGAGAGATTGCTATCAACTTGGGTCCCCAGGTCCCTTATTATTTCTTCTGTACTTAATGGATTACCACCTATGTGGTAATTTGTGGGCACTTTGTTTTTGCCAAAGGGGATGACTAAACACTTTTTGGCATTTAGCTTGAGGCCATGGCTCTGGCACCAGTTGTCTGTTTCTATGAGGCCCTTTTGGAGGATGCTTGTGTTGGCTGGAGAGTCGATTATGGCGCCCAGTTTGCAGTCATCTGCGAACTTGGTCAGCCACAGTCCTTCCGTGTTGGCCTGTACCTCCGAGAAATATATACCGAACAAGAGAGGTCCCAGGACTGGGCCTTGTGGGACACCACTTGTAACTGGTTTGGAGTCTGACATGGCTCCAGCAATTCTAACCATGTGGGTTCTGTCCTTGAGCCAGTTTGCAATCCATCTAGTGACATAGGGGTTTATATTTAAGCTGGTGAGCTTATCTATAATGCCTGAGTGGGGTATTGTATCGAAGGCTTTTGTGAGGTCCAGGTAGGCTGTGTGGACCACCTTCCCCTCATCAATGGCCTTGGTGACTGTTTCAAAGAAATCAACCAGGTTTAAGAGGCAGGATCTGCACTTAACAAAGCCGAAGTGGGTAGGATCCAGTGTCTGTAGGTCTCCAATATCTTTATTTATGAGGTCCATGATGATCCTTTCCATAGCTTTGCAGACCAAGCTAGTCAGGCTTATGGGGCGATAGTTTCCAGGATCCGTTGAGGCACCACCTTTATGGAGAGAGACCACTGTTGCTGTACGCCACTCTTTAGACACATATCCTGTAGTAAGGCTGAGATTGAACCATAGTTTTATGTTTGGGTTTAGCTCTTCTTGGAGTTCATGTAGGATGCAGCCCGGGACACTGTCTGGTCCCATTGATGCTGTGTTTTTTTGCTTTGGAGAGGGCAGCTCTTACCTGAGCATCTGAGATGTCAGGGGGGCAGCACTCTGCTGGGATAGATATTTGCCCTTTTGGTGGGGAGAGGGGAGAGAAGTTTGCACTGAACCTTTCAGCTAGGATGTTGGCAATGTCTGTGGGTTTGGTGTATTTTTTGTCATTTTGGACTAATTCTGAGCATATCTGGGAATTACCACCTAGGTTCCTAACATAATTAAAGAAAGCCTTGTGATTATCCTTAGTGTCCTGTGCAATTTTTCTCTCGAAGCTGGCCTTAGACAATTTCATGAGTGCCCGTAATTTTTTGCTAATACTGATCAGTGATGCCTTCCCTTTTTGGGATTTTGCTCTATCATTTAGTAGCTTCCTCCTTCTATTGTATAGTTTGTTTATGGCTGGGGTCCACCAGACAGGACGTCTGCCTTTGGAGGATTGGGTCTTGGTTTTATTTGGGATCGCATGATCCATGCATTCCTGAAGGTGTTCACAGAATGCGTTTATAAAGGATTCTGCGGTCTAGGCTGTATTTTCCACAGGCCTGGGGGCTTTGAAGGATTCCACCTCGGTTTTGAGGAGTGTGAAATTTGCTTTAGAGAAGTTTTTCACTGTGGTTTTCTGGGAAGGGCGTGGGGTCGGGATGTGAATATCCAGTGAGATTAGTTTATGGTCTGATCTTACCAGTGAGGGATACACTTCTGGACGGGAGCATAGAGTCCCCATGTTGGTGATGATCAGGTCCAGTATGTTTTACCCTCTTGTGGGAGTGGTAACAAGTTGTTCCATAGCATTTGAGTTTATAAATTCTGGGAACCTTTGGGCTAGGGTGTTGGAGCTAAGAGTAATGCTCCCAGTCTATGTTTGGGTAGTTGAAGTTGCCCAATATAATGGTGTTTGGAGAGACCTTCATATTTTCCAGTGTTCTCAGGAAGGCCGAGTGGGGTTCCTGGGTTTGGGAGGGTGTTCTGTAGCAGGCTATAAACTGGAAGGCAGTTTTACCCACTGTTAGTTGCACATGGATAGTCTCTGATGCTTCGTGCTTTGCCACCAACCTGGAGGTGTGGGTATCTTTGATGAATATCGATACTCCCCCTCGTTTTGTGGTTCGGTCCAAGTTTTGGGGCCGAAAAGCATGGTATGAGG
This sequence comes from Protopterus annectens, assembly GCF_019279795.1. NCBI lineage: Eukaryota > Metazoa > Chordata > Ceratodontiformes > Protopteridae > Protopterus > Protopterus annectens. The sequence continues at coordinate 321,935,840 of NC_056725.1, forward strand.
TATAACCTGGTAGTGCTGGGGTGCTCTCGGGAGCCCTGAACCAGGTTTCTGTTACTGCACAGATATCAATGTTCTCCATGCTAAGGAGAGTTTCGAGTGCGTGCATCTTGAGGTTTAGACTTCTGGAGTTGAGTAGCATTACTCTTAGTTTCTTATCCCTTATGATACCTATGGAGGATGGGATTGTCTTTTGAGCCTTGCCTAAAAAAGGCACTCTGGGGGTAGTAAGAGCCTTTGCCAATATCCGAAAGCCCAGGGGTGACAGGTGCAAGCCGTCCCTAGCGAAGCATCGTGGCTTGTCGAGCATATCATCCCAAGCTGACAGGCATTGGATCCCCTTTGAATGACACCAGTACTTAATCCAATTGTTGAAATTCATTACTGCCAGGATGCTGGGTTGTACTCTGCAGGAGCTGCCATCTTAATTCCTCATATTCTAATGTGTTTTCTCAACCCCTTCCCCTAAGACAAATGGCAGCTTTATCTATAAGAAAACACAAACATCTTTTAAAGTTGCCACATTGAGTGGCAGACTTATAAAGTTCATTGCTAATAACTTTATTTTTAGGTAATTTTGACACTCATATGTACTTTGGCTCAATTCCCTCTCTGGTTTACCCCTGTACAAGGCACTGCAGGAGAGGCAGCTTACTAAGTAAACTATGGCTTTACTCTTTCAGTTACATACTTCAAGACAGGATATACTATATGGATGGTTGGCTAGAATGATATATAGGCCTTCATGAATATGTTTACAATATTTATATGAGCAACACATTGAGGGTCTATATTAGAACATTGAAGTTTCAAGTCTTCGAATGTTCTAATATCGACACCTAATAACCGAAAACCGGTAAGACCGAAAATGTAGAACATCGAATTTTTTCCTAGGGAAAAAATTAGCTGTTCCAAAGCAAATACACACAACACAAGCACACCAAACAAACAGCAGTCCACACACATACACCTAAAATCTTACATCTAAACCTACACTAAACTGTACATACACCACTATCTACCCACTTACCTTAACCCAAACCCTAACCCTAGGGTCCATCACTATCGCACACACACCTCACCCACACCCTAACCCTAACTCACCTATCCCACCCTAACCCACACATCCACACAATCGCACACCGAACCCGACCATAACTTTCCACTGCAGAGCTGAAAATAGCGAAGCAACAATAACGGACAACCGAATTCTTTCCCTAGGAAAGAATTTGGTTATCTAAAAATTAGCTATTTTCAGCTTTCAGTTACTAGGTGTCGATATTAGAACATTCGAAGACCTGACACTTTGATGTTCTAATATAGACCCCACTTCGATAATTTCCCCATGTTGGGAGCCATTAAAGTATGTTCTTTTTTTTCTTTTCAAAGATCCCTTTCAAATTATTTCCTTTCTTATAGACAAATGTCGGGCTTGTTCCTAAGATCTTAGTGTTGGCATCTCTTATCACTGCATACTTCCAAAGTTTTAATAATAATTTCTGTTACTATAGAATTGGCCCCATTATGTGTACTTGGAGGAACCATTCATCCATCCATCCAGCCATCTATCCACAACCGTTTTTCCCATTTATGCATACGGGGTCAGGTGTCACTTCAACAGTGACAATCTTCTACAGCCAAGGGTCATATCATCGAGTTGCTATCCTTGAAATAGATGTTCTTCCATACCATATACTTATATGTATACTCACAACTGTGGCCAGTTTCAAGTGTCCAGTCCACCTACTGCATTTCTTTGAAATATGGGAGGAAACCAGAGTACCTGGAGGAAACCCACTCAAACATAGAGATAACATGCACACCCACACAGAATTGAACTGGATAACCTATTGTCTCATGGCAATAATGCTATCTGTTCTGCCTGTTTGAAAAAATATTATTGTTTTGATTTACTGTCCTTGGACTAACGTCAGTGTTTCTTAATAAAGTCGGACTGTCTTTATTTCTATATGCCACTATTTCCATAGATGCCGCCTCTATGAGTTGTGTGGATAATCCCTTGCAATGAATATTTGTTTAATTTTAGCAAGCACTAACAAGAACACTTGGTCTTCACTCACTATCATTGATAACTTCATAATTTGTCCTTTCACTAGGTTCTTTTTCTGCCATGTAGAAATACTAGATAAATATAGGAAGGCATTGGAATAAGTTGGTTTTCTATATATTGAGGAACAGAATCTCCTGTTTTCCATGTCCTTATGCAATACTACATTCAAATGATTATTTTTAGTTTTGGCTGTATTGTATACAAAATTTAAAGGATGTGGTAGATTCGAATCTGCTGCTAGAAATATTTCACCCTCTAACAAGATTAAAAAGATGTCATCCAAACATCTTAAATATAATTTAATGTGGTGTTGGCAAGATGAATTCCTTTCCCGTTGCCATAGTACCACATTGGCATATACTGGGACAGATGCAGCTCCTACAGCACAGCTTGTATCTGATGATACAATTACTTCTCAACATAAATATAGTTGTAATCCAGGACAGACTGTATAAATTGTTCAAAAAGTCCAATACCGATGTCTGTTAAATTTTTATCACTGTTAACAGCGTCACAGAATAATTACATTCCTCTGTCTTTTAGTATCACTGGGAATAGATGTTGTACATCTCCTATCACAAACAAATTATCATGGTCATATTCTACTTTCTTAAAATGCTGTGGAAACTGCCAAGAGTCCCTTACCACATATTCACTGAGACTGAAAAATGATTTTAACTTTTTTTTCTATAAACTTGGTGAAGGTTCAGTCTTCAATCCTGAGGCAGAAACAATGGTTCTTTATGTGAGATTATCTATGCTCTTATGTATACTTGGTATGCCAAAGATGGCTGGAATTATTGGTAATTTTACATTCAAGAAGTTGTACTATTTAATGTACATTTTTTTTTGTAAGATCAAACCATTCAACATCCAGTCAATAGTCTTGCAGGATGTTAATTTCATTTCAAGATGATTTATTTTTTTAAATCATATCTGCCAACATACAGTCCATTCTGCTGATGTTCATTAGGACCGCAGTCTCCCCCCATCTGACTTCATGATTCTTATTGATTTGTTGACTGCTAATTCAAGTTCCAAAAGCATAAAGGGTGACAGACTGTCCAGAGCACAAGTCCATGTATATTTTAAATATTAAAACACACTATTAAGCGCTTTCGTCATCCAATTATGACTTCATCAGAATAAAAAAAAAAAAAAACACTACAAAGCCAAGCTTAAGTAGTTATGGATTAAACCATTCAAGTGCCCCCCCCCACACACACACACAGATTCCACTTACATTTTTAATAAGACAGGAGTATTTCACGCACATAGAGCTAGCAGTGTACTATAGAAATAATGCATTAACCATTTCTGAAAAAAACATACAAGCTAATAAATGTTGTACATTACCTACTATCATAATACCACCAACAATAATAGCTATTTTATAACTATTATGTAACAAAGCAGCATCTTGTTCATATAAAATAAAATAAGAAAAAAACATAGTTCTAACTTACTGGAACAGGCAACCATCTGGGCAAACTGATCATAAGCTAAGGTATAGGGTGTATGAACACGAATATAGTTTAAGAAATCATACTATGTCTAGAGCACTGGCCAAACACAATCAGGATAATCCAGGTCACATTTTCAAGTACATGGTAACTGACAAATTGAAACCAGACATTAGGGCAGGGTTTAACCCACTTACCCTGGAGAGGAAGGAGATGACCTGGCAGATGGTGCTTGATGCAAATACTTGGCCAGGACATAATGAGTACATCTCAGTTACTTGTATATTTAAGTTGAAATCTTTAACAAGATGAAATACTGGAGGAGAATTAGTAATATTACGGTTGTTACTATTTACTATCATACATATTTTTCTTACACACGGACAAGTACTTAATTAGGTGGATATTTTATATATGTACTGCTTTGTATCAGCATATGTATGGTGAATGTACTAATAAGGATTTTTAAATACAAATAATATACTATGGTTAAATTATCTTTTTTAGCTGTTTTTAGAATATTCCACATGATAGTAAAAATATGAAAACACATGGAAAGGAATATTTGACGATTGCCTGTTCCAGTTAGTTAGAACTGTGTTTGTTTTTGTTTCCTGGCCTTTGACTGCTAATTCATTCAAAAATTGATTTTCTTCTTTTGATAAGTTATAGAATCTGTTTTTCAACAAGTTTGTGGATGTCACTTGTAAGTCTGCTTCACAGTTCTTCTCAAAAGTGATAACTGAGGATATATTTTTCCTTGTTATTCCTATACTACATGGTGTAGCATATCCACTGTAAGTGCAGCTAACATGTAATTTCTAACATATAATTTAAATTCCAAAAATAAGTTAACAATACTAATCTTGAGGGTGGGAACAAAAGTAATGCTTTTTTTTAAAATAGTTGAAAATTCAATGGAGTTATAGTTAGTGCACTGTAATTAAAGATGTAAAAGTCTTCATAATGAATTTATATTTCCTGGTACTCTTCCATGACCTGTCCCACTCCTGTTGTTGTCCTTGATGTTGTATGTATGGTAGATTGGTGGTGGTTCAGTTCCTGGTTAACATGCTGAATTGTGAAACAAACATTTGATTCCTGTGTGTGTGTGTGTGTGTGTGTGTGTGTGTGTGTGTGTGTGTGTGTGTGTGTGTGTGTGTGTGTGTGTGTGTGTGCGTGTGTGTGAGCGAAGGTCATTATTTTAAATCTTGTTTCCTCAATATCTTAAATAAGTTACTAAGTGTTGTAGAAGCACATTTTCCTTCATTTAGCTTTCTCCATCTTTGACATAAAGTTGATGTATGCTGTGACTCAAAAAGGGATATTGTTTATATAAGTATACACCTGACCACATATATTTATTTCTATGAGAATAAGGAAGTATTTAGTACAAATTTAAAAGGTGTCATTAGTGTTATTTCAAAGTACAAATATTATGCTTTCAAACTGATGGCTAACATTTCTAAATCACTATGGTTAGAAGTACTTTTTCTCAGGGAGTTTGGGGTCCTGAAATTCATCCGCAGTAAGAAGAATCATCCACATGCAGGATTCAGTAGAAACACATACTTTCTGTCCACAGCTGCTATAAACAGATCTTCCTATCACTTCACAGCCTTTTATTTAAGACTATGTATAATTTTAAAAGTACAATCAAAAATGTAAACACTGTGATGCTGTCAAAAGTTATGGTGTTACTTTAAGAATGACAATTATTTTTCTGTTTCACAACCATGCAATTGATTATTCTGTGACTTGTGGAAGTATACGTGCTTAAGTGTGTTTATTTTTATTTATATATTTGCTTATTTATTTTACATTTGTTTACTGAGAATATTTGAATGGGCCACTGGCCCTTTTCCAGTGGAGGACCATAAAGAAAATCTCAATTACAAATACACATTGCAAACTATACAAGAAAATGATAACAATCAAAAATACACAACTTTGGTAAATATAGGTCATAAATGTTTATACATATACAATAAAAAACTGAGAGAGTAATATAATGTGGAAAAAAAAGGCAACTAAAACAATAAACCAGCATGAAATAGCTTGTGCCATCATAGAGAAGTAACTGTTCAATACATGAGTGTATGCTAGTGTTACTTGTTCTAAACAGTGATAGCTAAGGTACTTTTGAGAAGTGCAAGAAGGAGGAAATATGATAAAACTATAGGAAGCTTGAGATAGGTAGAGAGAAATTGGAATTCCGTGAGACAAGGAATGGTTTGAATGTTAGAATTTAGTAATGAAAGAGGAATTTTGGTTGTACCAACAAGGAAGGACAGAATGATTAGCCTAGATTAGTGCAGTAGCGAGGCCAGTTTTTGGTTAGGTGTTCTTTAAGCAGTAGTTTAAATACAGATGTGTTACTAGAATCTAGTACTGTCTGAAGCATAGAGTTTAATTAGATAAAATACTATCCATCATGTAGACACTGACTTAGAAACCACAGAATGTATTAGTCACTTTGGGAGTGTGATGTGTCTGTGTGTGCACATTATTCTGTTCTTAAAACCCTCTGAATGAGGGGCTCAGACAAGAGCTGTGCATGCTTTAGTAAAACAGCAGCTGGGATACTAAACATTGAAGTAAGTAGATAAATGTAGAAGGAAAGGTGGTACAATGCAACGAGTCACTGCAATGTATTTGGTAACGCCTCACTTCGGGGTATAGATGAAAAATATTTTACCCATGCTATTAGTTGTTATTTTATTATGAATGCATAGGCTAAATAGCCATCAATGATGAATAAAGTCTTCTCATATCACGCAATGGCATTCATATCACTTTTTAAGTTGTCTGAATGTAGAAACAAATTATTGAACAGCAATGATACTGAGGGAGTTTTTTTTACTATTGCTACCATATCAGCTCTGCTTATGTTCAGTAGTACCCAAAGGATATATTGTATAACCAGCATCACTTCTGAAATACCTCTCATTTCCATAAGGGGCTCTCATTTTCTTGGAGTTCTGTAGAGACTTAGGAAGCACAGTTTTTTTTCCCCCATATCCTCACCTGGAAAATCAAACCGGATGAGTGTGCTCCCAGAGTGAAAGACTCCTTCTGCAGGGAGGGAGAGTGAGGAATAGAGGAGAGATGCGGATATGAGGAAGTGAAGAATGCAAGGTTCTCAGGATTAGTAAGATGGTAACAGAAGAGGGACTAAAGATAAGAGCATTCTCCCAACACATTTTCACTTCCTTTTGCATTGAGTGCATTTACAGTCACTGTTGCATGTATGATTAATGGCTTCAGGATGCAGTATAGTTGCTGTCTCTCTGTCCTTCTCCACTTGGTGACTTGGCTGTCCCAGACAAAGCAGAAAAACACCATTTCTGACATGAAAGTAGATCACATGTATGTAATTTTCCTTCATGTCATTAAAGAGAGTATGAACACATATCACATTGGGTTAGTCTCCCCTTCCTGTTTAGTAAATGGTGATTGGCAGATGTATCTGCAGGGGAAGAAGTAGGGTATGTTAAGAATCATGTCCATCATTAAGTCAAGGGGGTTGGTCTTAGTTAGGAAGGGGAAATACAGGGGAAGAAAGAATGCAGAGTCGGGGCATAGAATAGTCATGCTTCATTGTTGCAAGATCTGATGAAGTAAAGAGACTTTACAGAAATACATTGCTGAACACTTCACTTTTCAGGCATGTCTACATGTAGAACTATGTTAAGACCTAGCTGAACTACACGTTAGACCAGTCTTCTGAATGTTTTGTGGCTTAATGAGATAAAGGTTTTCTTTGTGTATTTAATACTATTACATATACTTAGATGGGGTGAAGTAGTGTATTAACTGAATAAATCCTAATTAAATATTTAGCAGATAATTTGAATAACAACGCAATTTAAAAGAATATTGGTGATGTTCTGGAAAGATGTGTTATGTTAGAGCAATTTTGATTTGCAAGATGTAATGGCTGTTTTTTATAGCTGATTGGCCTGTAACTATAACACCATGGTCTTTGTGTGACTTTGATTGAGATATTAAGTTGTTTCCTTTAAGTGCTCCGGATTGATGAGCTACTATGAACTGAAAAACTATATATGGTTTGTAGGGCATAGATGGCTGACTTAAGTTGAGTATTGTGATTCTGTTGTAATCTTATGGAATTAATTGGTGTGTTGTACTTCTTGAGAAATAATAATTGCAGAAGCAGAACTTGTAATGTACAGTTGGTTGATTGCTTAAATCATTTCTTGCATTTTGGGGATATTTCAACTTGTTGTGGAATTTCAAACATATACTGAAGTATTTCTTGCATTTTCTCTTTTTTCAGACACACTGCACATTGTTATGGAATCAATATAATCATTTAGAAATCGGATTTTGTAATCTAGGGAAGAGATTAGGGGCTCTGGTGTTTGCTCCTTTGTAGACAGACTTTGGGATGTATCATTGTTTTATTATTATTATTATAACTATTATAGGTTCATAGGTTCATAGGTAGGTACTAGGCTATTGGCCCAAGGGTCTATGTAAGCCTAGCCAACAAGGTTCCATAGCTTACGCCCCCAAGAAAGTTATTTTCATGTGCCACTGTCCAGCAGAGACACAGAAGTGATCCCCGGGGTGTATTTCCTATTTCCCATCCATTCATCAAGATTTTTCTTGAAGAGTGCTAATGAAGAACTTTGCTTGACATAGATGGGTAGCTTGTTCCAGAGTATAGGAAATCTCTGGGACAGTACTCTATCCCTCCAGCGTGTCCTGTTTATTGTAGTGACAAGGTTTAGGTCCCTAGAGCATGTAGCTTGGAGGGATTGGGATTTCTTTAGGTGTAGCATGTCCAACAGCTCTGGGTTTGACATAGCTTTATATGTTAGGCAGAGATTACCTCAGAGTAGGCGATATGCTAAGGAGTAAATCTGGAGTTTTTTGAGGCAGTCAGTGTAGGGCATTTGTTTGAGGCCAGTAATCCTCTTTGTGAGGTACTTCTGTGGCATTTCCAGCTGCAGATGTCTTGTGAGGTACATTCCAAAAGGAGCATTGTACTCTATAATGGGTCTAATGAGTGATGAGTAGAGGGGAACAATGACCTCTTTTTTCCTGGATGAGAAACCTTATATGATGAGGTGTGCCACGTAGAAGGATTTCCTGACTACTGTGGCAATGTGACTATCAAAGGAGAGACTACTGTCCACCTGGGTCCCAAGGTCTCTTATCACGCATTTGGTGTTAAGCAGATTGCTGCCTATGTGGTAGTTCATTGGTACAGAGTTTTACCAAACTTATTATTATTCTGATGATTATTATTTTGCTTAGGATTATGCTTTTGTTTGTTTTAGTGTAAAATAATTATTTGGGTATGGAGTGCTTATTGGCAGTCATGCTACTGGCACCGAATTAGACTGCCATCACAAATATTAAAAGGGTAGTTGCCATCTTGATTTCTGGATGGCAGAAGTATCCAAGGCATCCATTTGCTATCAAGAGAGTAGTGGATACAACCATATTAGACCTTGTGCAAGTCACGCAACTAAACACTGCTTTGGGAAATTATGGTAGGCTCTTCAATGGTCTCCTGAACTTTCTACACATTTATAAATATGAGCACCTAGGAAGCATAACATTTTCATAGTGAATAGCACATACCTCTTACCACTTCCACTAGGATTGTGGCAGAATACATAGAAATGCAACATAAAAAAGTGAGAATGACAGATATATTCCAAAATATAAGCATATCATCAAATACATAATATAAAATCTGAAGGCTCCAATGTCTGATATTGCAAAAATCTTTATTACAATTTACTTCTGAAAAGTGGAGCTATAGAATGTTGAGTCCTCTCTCTTAAGTTATTATTGGTACTATTATGTTGGTCATATAGTCTAGATTTTTGTCTACTAAACAGCTACAAAATCATGTGTGATATAGATGGGATACAGAAAATCCCATGAAGGGGTAAATCCAGCTTGAAGATAGATGCATACCTCCAAAACAGGTATAGATTAGAGGAGTGCACCCTGACCCCCTGTTAAAGTGGGAAAAGGGGGTAATTATAATGATTATTACTGTTATAAATGCAAATTATCTATGTATGCAATGTGAAATGTGATTTATACTTGGAGCTTTTCTACCTGGGCCTCTGTTGAAAATAAGTACATACTTAGACAGACTATCCCGGTAAAGAAACGTCAGATAAATAAATAAATGATTATGCGCTTGCAAAAGAACATGTTTCTTCTTAGCTTTAGCAAGTTAAGCAGTGCTAATTCAAAAATAATAATAATCAATATTGTGTAAGACAGGAGAAATTAAGCATAATGACACATATTGGTTCCATTACTTTCATATGCTCTACGACTTAAAAGATTTAAAGGGAATAATAAAAATGTTATTAAAAGAGGAAATTAAATAATAGGGAGACATTGTGAACTAAAATAAAATAACAGACATCTCTTTTTAAAATTGTATGTGTATTTTTCTTTTGCTCAGACAAACTTGTATTTCTTCATTGTAAAATGTATGCATATGCTTTTTTGATTATTTTGTAATCTGATTACCCTATTCTGTGATAATTGTGTGATTAGATTTGTAATTAGCTTTATTTTCTTTTTGATTCCTTTTCGGATCATAGGAGGTTAGTATGCTATCGACCCAGAGGTCATTTCAAGCCTAACCATTTCATCCCAATGTAATACCATAGATACACTTGTCAATACACAGGATTGCATTTAATAATGATTGCTATGTCCAGGAGGGTTGTGGGCACTATCCCTGATAAGAATTTACAGGGCTCCATCCACTTATCCAGGATCCTTTTGAACAGTGTCATAGAGGCACTCTGCTTCTCATAAATTGTCATCCTATACCAAAGATGCAGCAGTCACTGGGAGACAAATCTGTCCCTCCAGCAGATTCTCTTCAATTTGCAGGCCATATTTAGGTTCCTGGAATGGGTAGCTCTAGTCCCATTTGATTTACAGATGTGCAACAAATTCAATAGGTTCGGGTTGGAGATTGCTCTGTAAGCCAGGCACAAGTCTCCCCTAAGAAGTCTATATGATACTGCATATAGTCTGTGTAAGGCACTTGCTTGAGACCCTTGATCTTCTTAGTTAAGTTCTGAGGTCTCTCCATTTGCTGCAGGTGCTTTGTATGGTACATGCCAAAAGGGGTGTTATACTCAATTATGGGCCTGATTAATAACGAGTATAGAGGGGTTATATTCTCCTTTTCTCTAGAGGTGATGCCTTTGCTAATGAGGTGTGCTATGTAGAAAGCCTTTCTTACTACAGTAGACACATGGTGGTCAAAGCTAAGGTCACAGTCTACATGTGATCCCAGATCTCTTACCACTTCATCGATACATAGGGTATTGTTGTTAACTTGATAGTGTTAAGGGACATTGTTTTTTACCAGAGGGAGTAATGATGCATTTCTTTGCATTCAGTATGAGACTGTCACTAAGACACCAGTCACTGGTCTGTGTAAGGCCCTCCTGACGTATACTGACATAATTTGGGGATTCAGTAATTGGACCCAGTCTGCAGTCATCCACAAACTTAGACACAGCAACTTAGTTTTGGCCCAAACTTCTAAGAAGTATATAACAAACAGCAGGGGTCCTGGCAATGACCCTTGTTGCACCCTACTTGTAACAGTTCTGCTGGTTGATGTGGAGTCACCCACTTTGATAGTGTGTGACTGGTTTGTGAGCCAGTTGACAACCCATCTTACAACAAAGGCATTTAAATTCAGTTTGCTAAGTTTATTTGTATTGCCTGAATGTGGGATTGTGTCGAAGGCCTTTGACAAGTCAAGGTATGCTGTGTGCACAGATTTGCCCTGTATGAAACTTAGTAGAGGGACAGGGATTTTAGCCTATCTGTGCAGGGTAGATGTTTGAGGCCCTGGTTTCTCCTGGTGAGGAACCTCTGTGGTCTCTCCAGCTGCTGCATGTGTTTTGCAAGGTACATGCCAAAGGGGGTGTTGTACTCAATAATTGGTCTTATAAGGGAAAAATACAGGGATGATATGACCGCTTTGTCCCTGGATGAGATACCCTTACCTATGAGGTGGGCCATGTAGAAAGCTTTCCGTACAACGGAAACAACATGGTGGTCAAAAGTCAGGTTGCTATCAACCTGGGTGCCCAAATCCCTCACTACTGATTGTGTACTTATGATGTTGTTATTAATGTGAAAATATGTACGGATGTCACTCTACCCAATGGGAATGATAATGCATTTTTTTGGCATTCAGCTAGAGGCCATGTTTCTGGCACCAGTCATTTGTAGAGATGAGGCCCTCTTGGAGGACGTCCACATCACTTGAGGAATTAATGACTGTTCCCAGCTTGCAGTCATCTGCAAACATGGCCAGCCATAGCCCACTGGTTTTTGGCCTGCACATCAGAGAAGTATATCTTGAATATCAGAAGCCCAAAGACCAATCCCTGGGGTACACTGCTCATTATGGGTCTACTGCTTGAGGTGGCTTCCACTATTTTGACTAGTTGGGCTCTATCAGTGAGACAGTTTGCTACCCATCTGGTAACATATGGATTGATGCCTAGTTGAGAGAGTTTATCTACTATAGCCAAATGGGAATGGTGTCGAAGGCTTTGGCCAGGTCAAGGTAGGTGGTGTGCACCATCTTCCCATCGTCCATGGCTTTGGCGACTGTCTCAAAGAAGTCAACCAGATTTAAAAGACATGACCTCCCCTTTACAAAGCCAAACTGTGTGGAATCGGGTGTTTGGAGCTTGCCAATGTCCCTGTTAATGAGGTCCATGATAATCCATTCCATGGCCTTGCAGATCAGGTTAGTTAGGCTGATGGGTCTATAATTTTCTGGATCGATGGATGCTCCAACTTTGTGTAAAGGGATGACAGTGGCTGTCCTCCACTCGGCTGGGACAAAGCCAGTACTCAGGCTTTGGTTGAATAGGATGCCTAATGGTGCTGAAAGTTCATGTAGGATGTAACCTGGGATGTTATCGGGTCCCATGGAGGCTGTATTTTTTGCCTTTGAGAGGGCAGTGATGACTGTTCCCTAGAGGTTAGGGGTGGGGATCAGGTACTGAGGATGTCCTGATTTATTGATGGGAGGAATGAAGGGAGAAGTTTTTGTTGAATCGGTCAGCCAGTAGATTGGCTATGTCTGCAGCATTTGTGTATTTGGTGTCCTTGACCACCAGTTCTGAACAGATCTGTGTGCTTCCTTTGAGATTACAGACGTATATGAAGAAGGCCTTATGATTGTCTCTAGTAGATGTGGCCAATTTGAACTTGAAGTTGGGTTTAGAGGATTTCACTACTGCTCTTATTTGCCTGTTCAGGCTAAGGAGAGATTGCTTCCAATTGGGCACCTGCTTTTTCTTGGTCCTGGACAGCAACTTTTTTCCTTTTATTATATAGTTTATTTATTGCAGATGTCCACCAGAGAGGTTTACTTTTCCTTGCAGAGGATGATTTTGTCCTGTCAGGTATTCCTGATTCCATGCATCTATATTAATGCTCCTATAGTACTTTGGTGTAGATTTGGACATTGGTACCAGTTCCTACAGTAGGGGATGGGGCTGTGAAGCTATTTATACCATCCCTCAGGAGGTTTTAATCAGTGTTGGTGAAGTTTATTGTTTGACCTTAGCTAGAGGGGGGGGGGTCAGGGGAAATGGTGACTTTGAAAGTGACCACTTTATGGTCGGATCTTATCAGGGAGGATGATACCATAGGGGTGCTGCATTGGTTATTCATGTTGGTTAATACCAAGTCCAAGATATTATCACCTCTTGTGGGGGTATTGACTGGCTCTTCCAAGGCATTTGCATTGATAAAATCAAGGAATCTCTGGGCCTTTGTGTTCTGGCATGAGTAGTTTTTCCAATCTATGATTGGGTAATTAAAGTCACCCAGGATCATAGTAAAGGATTGAATCTTGATAGATCTGAAGAGGGCCACATAGGTGGACTGGGCATCTTGTGTCAAATTTGGGGGCCTGTAGCTAGCTATAAATGGAATAGGGTCTTGTCAACAGTTAACTGCACCTGGAGTGTCTCTTGTGCATCATACTGTTTGGCCAGCCTGGAGGTGTGTGTGTCTTTAATGTATACTGAAACTCCATCTCCTTTAGCTTTACTGCCCACAGTTTGGGGTCTGAATATATGACAGGATGAGTAACCAGGTAAAGCTGGGGTGCTCTCTGCAGCTTTGAACCAGGTTTCTGTGACTGCACAAATGTTAGCATCTTCCAAGGTTAAGAATGCTTGCAATGAATGCAGTTTCATATTAGACTCCTAGCATTTAGCAGCACAATGTTTAATTTGCGTTCTGTTGAAATTTTTATGTTGGTAGTAATAACTTCATGACTTTTCCAAAAAAAGACACTATGGGAGGCAAGGGCCTTTACCAGAAGCGTGAAGCTCAAGTAAGACAGTTGCAGGCCTTCTCTAGCAAAACATCGTGATCTGTCGATCATATCTAACCAGGCTGTTAGGCACTGGATCCCCCTGGAATGACACCAGAAACTAAGCCAATTGTTAAAGTCAATCATTTTCTGTTTGTACTGAGGCATCATTCTGGGTGACAGTAGAAGGCTGCTTAAGGATAGCGACATACCTGCCTGGGACACATATTCAGTGAGCTCAATTATATCTGTTGTTGAGAGACTTGAGTGCGTGTGTAATAAGGTGGATTCTGGCATGTGACTTTCTCCTTATCCAGCTTGGTGAGAGGCACATCTGTGTGTCTCACAATGGAGTCTCCTATGACTAATATGTTGGGTTTAGGGTTAGGCCTTAGTTGTTGTGAGACACTGATGTGTGGACTATGCATGTTATGTGGTGTGGAGAGGTGTGGAGTTCTCAGGTGTTTTTGTCTCTGAGGTCTCTTTTGTTTGGGTTTGTTTGTTTGAAAACCCCTGCATATGTGGTTGTGTGTTGTGTAGTTGTAGGTGATGTTTGAGGTGTAGTGATTGTGTTGCCAGCCTTCTCAGTGCCAGATATACTGGCTTGTGAGGCAGAGAGCATAAACTGTAGGCTCTTTAAGTAATGGCCTCTCTCACAAATTGTGTTCCTAGGTGGTAATAGTAGATGGTTGTCCATGTACATGAGACAGTTGCTACACTGTCTCAGGATGCCCATGTCAACAAGGCTGGCAGGAGAAACCGTAGGAAATTGTCCATCCATATTTGTCGGAATCTGAGAGATAGAGGCCAAGGAGAGTTAATGGGTAGGCCTAAAGCCCAAGTGATTAAACCAAAACTAAGAGGCTTAGAGTAACAATTAAAATTTAAATAGGCTAAAAACAAGAAGTAATAAATACAGCAGAGAAGATGCAATTGGACACTTTAGAGAACAAGTAGCAGAAAAACCAAGATAAAGTAATAAAGTAGGAGGAGGAAACACAAACATTGCAGACAAAGCTATTAAAATACTGAAGCATCATTTAAATAAAGTATAAGATGCGTGTGTGTGTTTGTGTGTCTGGCTGTCTGTCTGTGTCTATCTATGTGGTTGCAATTGTAGGATCGAACACTCTTACAGACTACTTTTTCAGCCTGCCATCTCCTTATCATGTGAGATTGCATTACAAAAGGTTTTTCAAATATTCCCTTATCCTGCTGTTGTATGATCTTGGAGATGTTATGTATAATTAGTAGGGGGTGTGGGGAATAAATCTTGGAGTTGCTTATATTGATAATGTGAAGAAGATGAAAATGAGGCAATATATATTGAGGGAGTTTTAAGGGCTTCGCATTATGGGTTTAACTAATATAATATGTGTATAAGAGAGATTAATACCTGGCGCATTTGCACACGTGATAGAAAAAAAGACAGGCCACAGTCTTCAAAGTGTGGAACTCTATCAGTTAAAGTCTCAGAAAAGGAAGTAATAATTGAATAATTTGAAGTATCAAGGAGGCCATTTGAGTCTAATGCTTCAGTAGGATGACTAGGCCAAACAGGGAGCAGTGCTGGCTTCAGGTTAACTTTTAATGTTGGAAAATGGTTAAGATTTATCTATACAGGACAAATTGGAAGGATTAGAGAGATTTACAAACTCTTTCTTCCCTAAAGGCTTATGTTGAGCGCTAGACTGGATTTGCGGTGCTCAGGTCAGGGAGTGTGGTGAAAGTTAATTGACAGGTTCTGAGCCATGATTTTCAAATGTCTTCTTTGCTGTTTTCAGGAATAGATATAGGCTATAAAGATTTGTTTGTGCTTTCTATAATGTGTATAGATGGTAATCGCAGAGTATGCTACAGAAAGTTGGCAGATAATGCACATAACTGTTCACATTCAACAAACAGTGAAGGCAAGGCAAGAGAAAGTGAATCGTGCTGAGATATATGACGTCCACCATTAACAGCGCATACAAAGAATTGCTCATTTGCACCTATCTGTGGCCTAAGATCTAATGGCTGCACTAGAACCTGAGATAACTGCATTTTGGGCATCAAGTAGTTAACGAAATTCAACTTTTGAGGCATAGAGGAAGAGAAGTGGAGAAGTAAAACCTGGTTGTAACATGACCAGTGCTTTAGGAAATTGATTACAATGGGTAGGAGCCTTGGATGCAATGACAGACACCACAATTTATGGCCTGAGGCTACATTTGAAAAGGTTAGGTCTTGTAAAGCACTGGAATAGATTAGATACAGATTCATGCCTTGTTGGGCATTTAATGCCAACATATGAAACTGGAGAGTCTGCTGTTTGCCCACAGTTGCTTATTCTGTGCCTTGAATCACCTATGGTTCTTGCTCATTAAAAGAATGGGTCTGTGTGTCTTAGCTGCAATGTAGCAATTAGAAGGAGAGGAGCTTAGCAGAACTTTCAAGAGACACATGAAGAAAAGGTAGAGTCTCCTTGACAGGGATGAAGATGAACCTGTCCAGCCATTTAAAGTGGAGGAGGCAATGAAACCAATACCAAATTACATGTTGCATCCTAGGGAATTTACTGCAAAACAACCAGTCAGGATGCAACTTCTACTGTAAGGCTTCAGAGTAAGATTTCCAAACAGAACTCAGTATCACAAGGTTTGGGTGAAAAATCCTGCAGCTGGTAGTGGATGCAGATGCAGTGGAGTGATAACTCCTGGGTCACCTAATTCAGACAAGTTGTGCAGTGGGGCCTCTTGTAGTACATCTATGCATCAAGTAGTGCACTGCACCCTCTTCTAGAACATGCATGCATCAAGTAGTGCAGCGGGCCCTCTTCTAGAACATGTATGCATTCTGTATTGAATTTGGTAACCACAAAAATGATAAGGGGGAGTCCTCTGTCTCAGCACTACTCCTACACCATTGGTTAAAAGTATTAACATCTTTAAACACAGATTTAGCCCTAAACAAGAATTACTTATATGCACATCCTGAACAGACACCAACCTGGTTAACAATAGGAAAAAAGATACTCCTGTCTAAGAGTGAACCTTCTGACAATGTACAGGCTATATACTTGAATTGATGCAGACAGAGTTTGCAATCATTTATAGAAAACTCAATCGTGGCAATAGAACGGAATGAAAACAAAGGCATGTCATAGATCAAGGACCATTTGTTGCTAAATAAATCTATAATAGAGAATTGTAAAAGGGGGAGAAATTTATGTATGGCATTGGTAGATTACTAAAAAGAATATGACCGCATCCCATATTCATGATAAAAGAGTGCTTACAAATGTATAAGATACATCCTACTTTAATCAACTATATTACAGTGTTCATGAAACAGTAGCAAACTACTTTACAATTCAGCCGTGATAAAGAGAGAGGAATGAGATATAAAGGAATTTGACCAAGAAGAACTTTATAAACATTTGGGAATTTGTGAAGGTTTGGCAATAAAACATGAACAAATTCTACTAAAACTTAGTAAGAAATATTTCAGATGGCTAAAACTAATATTCATAACAGCCTTGACATCTAGGAATAAATTCCAAGATATAAAACAATTTGTTTTTCTTCTCTAACTTACAGTTTTGGTATGATTGACTGGCCACAAAAGATATAGATCAGTTGGATAGAAAATCAAGCAATATTCCTCATGTTCATAGCTGGCCTTAGGCGTAGGTCATCTAGGTGACAGCCTAGGGTGCCGGTCTAGGAGGGGTGCTTTTCCAGTAATCTGGATGGTGTAGGTAGACCAGGATGGGGGCACAGGTTGGTGCTGGTGGAGTGCTGTGGCGACCTTTTGCCTATGGCACCAGTTGACCAAAGGCTGGTCCTACTCATGTTTATCAAATCGTATATAAAGATCAGTGTATACCAAGATTATATATTTCATGCTCTGAAGGAGGTATGTGCCTTCTCAAAATTGACTACATGTATACATCTTCTGTTGTGGAACTAGCACATATTGCTGACCTCATCAAATCTAAATATAGTGAAACAGTGAAAGTTTTAAAACATGAGGAGAAGTTCAAAATGACATCTCTGCTTAGTTTAGCAGAAGTATTCCACTGTCAAGTGGGAATAGAAATCAAACCAGAAGTAGGCAATACTCAGACAGTAATTTAATGTGCCAAAAAAAAGACAGAATATAATTAGGAGGATCAGATGTTAAGAAAAGAAATGTGGAAAAGCAATAAATATAGGGGCAGATATAGAGATATCCTGCAAGACCTTCATGTTGATCAAGATTTGACTCAGAAATGGTTAAGGAGACGTGAGTTGAAACCAAGGAATGAATGGCAGTCCAGAATAGTGGACAATGTGCACATTGATTTACAAAACCAATTGAACATGGTGAAAGAAACAGATTAATGTAGGGTTTGTAAAAAAAAATAAAAGTTGGAAAGAGTCACACACCTTGTTGCTGGGTGTGAGGTGTGATATATTCATGGCAGAGAGTCTATACTCTGAAATGCACAATGATGTGGCAAGATTGCTACAATGAGGATTGTGCAAAGACTGCATTATAGAAGTAGCTGAAAAGTACTGAAAACATGAGTCACAAAGCATTATAGACATTGATTTGATGAAGTGTACATCATATAGGATGAGAGAAAACCAGATAAAGTAGTCCATGAAAAAAGTAAAAAGTAGCATTGATTATTGAAATTGCTACAGCTAGTGATTGCAGTGTCTCATGTACAGAGACACAAACTCATAAATTATTAGGATTTGCAGGCAGAAATGAGAGTACTATGGAAGAAAGATACCCAGGCAGTTCCAACAATAGTAGGTGCAATGGGTCTAACAAAAACAAATCTACAGTTTTATTTAAATCTGCAGCAATATACATAACTCTGTATTAATTGAAGAAGGAGCCAGTTCTGGGGACTTTGTAGGTACTGAGAATCGCACTTTTGGCTAATGAAAGACTGAAACAATACTAATTTCATGAACTTTAATTATACCCTGATTCAGGAATGAGGTCCATTCCTCCATTCCTGTCATGGTATTAGAAAGGATTTGGAGAAATTAAACCTGGAGCATTGGTGAGTTATGGCACATTGACATAAAAACAGAGCATGTGCAATTTCCCTTTATGAATGATGCTCTCAGGATTACATGGATGGTGGAGGACCCTGGATGGCAGAACTGGATGTTCAAAAAACTGGCAATCTTTGGACTTTGGACATAATGTTGAATGGAAAGTATGTCTTTGACAATCAATGGCATGCCTATAGATTTTGCTGTTACCTGGGACATGTTTGAAAGGTTCACTCCTACATTTAGTTCTGCACTTCACGTGGTTTGGGTAAAGAAATTGCATTTTCTAGATGACATATGATACTCAAGGATGAAAAATTTAGTATCAGGCAAAGCACTAGGGCTTTTCAATAATTTTGCCATGAGATTACATATGGAAGGATGTATGGAAGGAATATTATGGACCTGATGGAGATACAAAAAAGCAATGTTTGGAAATGTAATATCATTGTTAGGTCTGACTAATTTTGATTCTAGAATGAAAACTCTAGCCTGAGCCTTCATTAAGCTTAGTTTATGCATTGGGTCAAAGCTTATCTTGTAATTTGGTGAGAGCTTTTGAGAATGTAGTATTGAGTATCATTTTGGTAGGTGGATTGGATGGATGGATGGATGGATGGATTGGGGATAGGATAGACTTTGGTCTTTATACAGATCCAAATTACTGGAATGAACAGTGTACTAGTGAGTGACTTGTCTGTCCTAGTCTTCAGCATTGCAGGAAATGAAAATTGTAAAAAAACATCACATTCGTGGAGTGCCTGCCAGTTTTGGTGTCTTTGTTAGTGTGGGCTTAGGATTTTGCAAACAAAAAAATTGTTCTTTTGTTCAGACAATCAGGAGGTAGTTTATTCAATAAGCACATTTGTTTATTGGTCATTCTGGTTTCAGAACTTTTTAAGACTTATGCTATAGCATTTAATAAATAACATATATTTTGCTGCTCAGCATTCCAGGTATAGCTACTATTGTTGTCGACAGAGCTTCCCAGTTACAATTCCACAGGTTCTTTTCATTTGCAGTAGAAGCAGAACAGCTTAAAATTATTTGAGGTGCCATAGATTGGAGGATGGAAACAGCTTGGTTGCCAAGGAAGTCCAGGTCTCCCAGTTCCTAGAAATCATATAACAGTTTATATATGACTTTTATGACATCTATAAAATTGCTGCTGCTTCAGCAAGGAAGGAAGTCTTTGTTTAGCGTTAAGGTACTTAGTACATGGGACATGGTAAGGGGAAGCAATCATTATGACTACAGTGCATTTGTCTTTGTTCAGCTTTGCCTATCTGAGCCAATATGACTTTATCAAGCACTGGAGAGCAGTAAACATGTAAGAGATAGGGAAGGAATCAGGCATGCCTGTCTGACTAAAGGCAACCTTTGATTCAGAATTGTTGCCAGCCATCTTAAAGATATTCCATAGCATGAAAAAATTAGACTTCTTAGGCTGCCCAGTTTGCACTTGTTTTATTTTTATAACCTGAGATGTTTAGAATAATTGAGCTCATAGATTGCTATGATTAATACATTGATGGGGTGAGGCTATCATTTCAATGGATCATAATATTGTCTTATTAGAGCATATAAACTGGTACAGTATGGTAAGGGGTAATGCATTATTTTATTGAAAAGTTTTTAATGATCTGGCATGTCCAGTTAGTCAAGCATGCACTATTTAGAAGACAAACAGAAGATAGTTCTCAGTACACTGCTGCTGCTATCTTGAACTTTTTATTTGAATTATTTATTTGACTTTCCTTGTGCTTATGTCGAAAAAGTGCATTTTGCCTCTTATTATCTACTCTACAGATCTACTTAATCTGGATGCATTATCTAGTTAGCTGCTGGAAAAAGTAATGTATTTTTACACTCTATCAAGCACTTGTTTTGTCATCAAGGTCAGTAGATTTTCCACTTGGTGCACTTAGAAGCAGTCTGGTCTGCCTGGGTTGAGGAAACACTTGAGATTTCTGCATGTAGTTTTATTGGCTGGTGAGTTTATTAATCAGCTTATCTTGTTTTTAGTGCCTTTATAAATTCTGTTCAGTTGAGTGGCTCTTGGCTCTTTTATACACAGCAAAGTACTTTTATTGAATAATCACATATTTATGAGCTGTTTAAGGTATACTGCTGTATCCACATCTTTTAAGTATTTTTTTGTGGTATCACTTCACTGGAGTGCGGGGAGTGCCTTCTGTGTGGAGTCTGCATGTCCTCCCCACAGCTGGGTGGGCATTCAAAAGACATGCATAAATGGGTGTGCCTTCGTTGAAGGTTGAATGTCCAGCTGGCACCTCGGCATTCGTGAAAATCTACTGCCAATCATTAGCGGACCGGAGTTCCGCTATGGCGACCCCTAACCGGGAAAAGCCGAAAGACAAGCAAACAACTTCACTCCAGACATTCTTTTACATTAGGAGAACTGGGATTATTCATCTAGTGGCTGTAGGTGTTTACATGGTCTTTTTGATCTGGGAAACCCACAAAAGAGCTCTAAATACTTTTTTCTTTGCACTTCTCTTTTATACTGTGACTGTACTTCAGCAGTTTAAAAAATGTTTGCTGCTACTTTGCACTGTATTTTCTGACTGCATTTGTTGCACTTTGAATTTATTTCACCCCAACTGCTGCTTTGACTTAATTTAAGAAAAGATGTGTTGCTGCTGTTTTATTTTGCTGTATTATTAATTCAAAAAAACGGTGCTGCATTTTACACTGTAGCTTATTTAATAAAAAAAAAAATCCTGCTTTTCTTCTACTGTTCCATTGCACTTCTGTTGGCCATACTATAGATTGGATTCAGACTGGCTGAATTCTGTTCTGTTTGTAGATTGAACATTAAAAATCAGGACATCATTTTTGGAGAAGCACCCCCTTACCGTTGTGGCAAGAACATACAGTAGTACTATTTAATTGAAGGGTACTGGTTCAGAGCTCCATCTGAGCTATTATATTGGTGCAGGGCTCAGTTTGAGCATTTTCATTGGTTTCTTTGTTTTAGCTGCTTTGCTCATGCTTGTGTGCAGCACACCATTGTGAATCGCCATTGAGACGGGGTAACTCCTGGTGGTTAAAGACATGAAAAGTGGCAGTAGATGTATTTTCCCTTAGAAGTGGCTGCTGTCTTGCAGAACAGTTCTTGAATAGCTCTCAGCTGTTCAGTGAACCACCCAGTAGAGATTTTACCTCTTACCCATCAACATCAGACCCTATAGATCACCTCTTTTATAGAACTCCTACCTTATACCCCATAGGTTATTCACCCTAAAATATCTCACTGCCTGATACCCCCACCTTTTTCTCATTACCTGCTGAGATACCAGGTTCAAACCTTGCATTACGGACTGTCAGTTTTTCTCCTGCCAGCCTGCTGGACATGGGTTTTGGAGGCAGTGCGGCAACAGCCTCATGTACACTGACAACCCCTTACTCCTAAATCACTCAAGTACAATTTGCAAGAGATGATCCCCATACTAAGAACATGGAATCACTGTTCTCTTGTGCCCAGAACAGCAACACTAAACAAGTTGTCAGCTGACACACCATAACTCCTATTCATAATATGCACCTAACATATAAACTTTCATATGCAGAGGTACTCTCCAGAAACCTACCTAAACACCAAAGACCTCCAAAGCACAAACATGCTACACCTAACACAACACCAAAAGCACCCAATACACATAAAAGCACTAGCACCTGTGTCTCACCAAAGAAACCCTTAAGGCAACTCACAACTATTTGAAATGTTTTAGTTACAGGTGACTCTATAGTGAGACATACAGATGCCCCACTCACCAGGTTGAAAAAGGAGAAGGTTATGGTCATAGGTTCATAGGTTCATAGGTAGGTACTAGGCTATCTGCCTGAGGGCATTTATAAGCCTAGCCAGAGTGTGTTGGGTTTCGCCACCCCTTTGATTAATTAAGCAGAGCCAATGAAGTGATCCCAGGGGTGTATTTTTTGTTACCCATCCACTCGTCAAGGTTTCTCTTGAAGAGTGATAGTGAGGAGCTCTGCCTGATGTAGTTTGGAATTTTGTTCCAAAGCATGGGGAGTCTCTGTGACAGGAATCTATCCCTCCAGCATGTTCTATTTATAGTTGTGGCATGGTTTATCTCACTAGAGTGCGTGGCTCGCAGTGACTTGGATTTCTTTAGGTGGAGCATGTCCATCAATTCTGACTTGGACATGGCTTTGTAAGTCAGGCAGAGATCACCTCTGAGTAAGCGATATGCCACTGAGTACAGCCGGAGTTTTTTCAGTCAGGCTGCATAGGACATATGTTTGAGGCCAGTAATCCTCTTGGTGAGGTACTTTTGTGGTCTTTCCAGCTGTTGGAAGTATCTTGTGAGGTACATCCCAAATGGGGCATTGTACTCTATGATGGGTCTAATGAGTGACGAGTAGAGGGGCACTATAACCTTTTTATTTCTAGATGCAAACCCTTTAGTAATTAGATGGGCCACATAGAAGGATTTCCTAACTACTTTGGCAATATGATTGTCAAAGGAGAGATTACTATCTACCTGGGTCCCCAGATCTCTTATTACCTCTTCTGTATTAAGGGGGCTGCCACCTATGTGGTAATTCGTGGGTGTTTTGTTTTTCCCAAATGGGATGACTATGCATTTTTTGGCATTTAGCTTGAGGCCATGAATTTAGCACCAGGTGTCCGTCTCAGTAAGGCCCTTTTGGAGGATGTCCATGTCAGCTGGAGAGTCATTTATGGCTCCCAGTTTGTAGTCCTCCTGTGTTTTCTTGTACTTCTGAGAAGTATATGCTGAACAGTAAGGGTCTCAGGACCAAGCCTTATGGGACAGCACTTGTGACTGGTTTAGAGTCAGAACTGGAGTCCGCTATTCTTACCGTGTGAGTTTTGTCTGTAAGCCACTTGGCAACCCATCTCATGACGTAGGGGTTTATGTTCAGGCTGATGAGTTTTTCTGTAATACCCAAGTGGGGAATGGTGTCAAAAGCCTTGGCGAGGTCAAGGTAGGCTGTGTGAACCACCTTTCCCTTGTCTATGGCCTTGGTGACTGTCTCAAAGAAGTCAACCAGGTTTAGTAGGCATGATCTGCTCTTAACAAAGCCAAACTGGGTCAGGTCAAGTGTTTGGAGGTTCCCAATGTCTTTGTTAATGAGTTCCATAATGTTGCACTCCATAGCCTTGCAGACCTGGCTAGTCAGGCTTATGGGATGATAGTTACTAAGGTCAGTTGTGGCCCCTCCTTTGTGGAGAGGAATAACTGTTGCTGTGCGCCATTCTATGGGCACATAGCCTGTGGAGAGGCTGAGGTTGAACAGCGTGTTTAGGTGTGGGTTAGTTCGTTCTGTAGTTCATGCAAGACGCAGCCTGGGACACCATTTGATCCCATTGACGCTGTGTTTTTGGCTTTTGAAAGGGCTGTTTTCACCTGTGCGTCTGTGATTTTTGGGGCACTACACTTTTCTGGTATTGTTGTGGACCCTTTTGGGGGTGAGAGGGGGGTGAAATTTGCACTGAATCTATCTGCCAGGATGTTGGCAATATCGGTAGGTTCAGTATATTTTGTGCTATTTTGCACTAGTTCAGTGCATATCTGTGAGTTGCCACTTAGATTCTTAACATAGCTAAAGAAGGCTTTGTGGTTATCTTTTGAATCCTTAACTATTTTTCTTTCGAAGTTAGCCTTGAATGATTTCATGAGGGACCTTAGTTTTTTACTGATACTGGTCAGGGATGTCTTTTCCTCTTGGGATTTGCTTTTTTCCTAAACTAGTTTCCTCCTTCTATTGTATAACCTGTTTATGGCAGGGGTCCACCAAACTGGTTTCCTTCTCTTAGAGGAGTGAGTCTTGGTTTTGCTAGGGATGGCATGATCCATACATCCTTGTAGGTGCTCATAGAGTGCATTTGTAAAGGTTTCTGCATCTTGGGCAGTGTTATCCTTTAGCGTGGGGGCTGTGAAACTTAACACCTCTGTCTTAAGTAAGGTGAAGTTTGCTTTAGAAAAGTTTTTTACTGTGGTTTCCTTAGTTGAGGGTGGTGGTGGAGTGTGGACACCCAGAGTGATTAGTTTATGGTCTGATCTAACCAGTGACGGGTTGACCTCTGGTGTGGAGGTCATGTTGGTGATGACCAGGTCCAATATGTTTTCACCTTTGGTAGGGGAATTTACCAGCTGATCCAGGGTGTATGAGTTGATGAATTCAAGGAAGCGCTGGGCCTGTGAGTTTGTACACAAGTAGTTTTCCCAGTGAATGGTAGGGTAATTGAAATCGTCCAGTATCAGGGTGTTCGGTAGAAACTTCATGTTTTCCAGTGTCTCCAGAAAGGTGGAGTGGTCATCCTGGGTCATGGAGGGTGATCTGTAGTAGGCCACAATTTACATTGCAGATTTGCCTGATGTCAGTTTCACATGGATGATCTCAGAGGTATCATGCTGCACCACTAACCTGGAGGTGTAGGTATTATTGATGAATATGTATACACCCCCACTTTTGTGTTTCGGTCCGTGTTCTGTGGCCGAAACATGTGGTATGAGTTGCAGTCTGGTACTGCTGGGGTGCTCTCTGGTGCCTTCAACCAGGTTTCAGTTAACGCACAGATGTCAACATTTTCCATACTGAGGATTGCTTCGAGTGTGTGCATTTTGAGATTTAAACTCCCAGCGTTGAGTAGCATAACCCTCAGTTTTTTGTTAATTGTGCTGTTTACAGAGGTGGGTTTGACTTTTGAGCCTTGCCTAAAATAGGCGCTATGGGGGCAGCAAGAGCCTTGGCCAGTATTTGAAAGCCTAGGGATGACAGGTGCAAGCCGTCTCTTGTGAAGCAACGCGGCTTGTCGACCATGTCGTCTCGGGAAAACAGACACTGGATCCCCTTTGAATGACACCAGAAACTTAGCCAATTGTTGAAGTTGATCATTTTTTTCTTTATACTGAGGTATCATTCTTGGTGAGAGCAGGATGCTACTCAAGGTCAGGGTCATACCAGCCTGGGTGACATGATCAGAGAGCTCTTCCATGTCTCTTTGTAGTCCAGGGAGGTACTTCTCAGATTATTCACACCAACATGAACATATCTGTACTTGTTCTGGAGTGACCTGAGTGCTTGTGTTATTTGACGGATTCTGGCTCCCGAAAGGCAGCTAACCGTAACCTTCTGCTTGTCCAGCCTAGTGAGTGGGACGTCAGTGTGCCTGACTATAGAGTCACCTATTACTAGTGTGTTAGGTATGTTATTTCACCTTAAGGGCTGTGATTGTGTGGCACACTGATTTTGTGTTTTATGTGTTGTCTGGTTTGTGATGGGAGGTGCAGGTTGTTTGGGTGTCTGCTTTGGAAGTCTCTGATGCTTTTTCAGGTTTTTATTAAGAGCCTCTGAGTATGATTTTGTGTATTTATGTGTTTTTTTTTGCCAGTGCTGTTTTAGTAGGTCTGTAGGTCTGTGTGGCTGGAGGTGTGTTGCAAGTGTTAACCTTCTTCTCTTGACTGTCTGTTCCAGTCTTGGGTGGAGACAGCTTAGCTTCCAGTTTGGCTGTATAATTGCATCTCTCGCATATGTTAGTGTTTTGTGGTAGGAGGAGAGGGTTGTCTGTGAACATGAGGCAGTTGTAACATTGCCTCAGGATACCTAGATTCACCAGCTGGACTGGAGAGTACACCTGAAATTGCCCTTTGGTCATGCCTGAATAGTAGGGTGAGCTGCTTAGTCACTTGGTTGGTGAGGGGTGAATAAGGAGCCTTGTCCTGCTGGGCAATCAGTGTCAGGGTATATTAGTGCTTGCTATTAGGTCTGAGCAAGTGCTTGGGTGTAGGATACTTTTTGAATGCTTAGGTTAAGAGTTAGACTAGTTTCAAGGGAAAAACTGAAGAGGAGACTTAGTGGAGCCGGGAATAATTTAACCGTAGCTAACTGGCACTACCCGGTGCGCAGCACTGTAGTAGGGAAATGAAAGAGATAGAATTTAGCCCAAAATGGCCAATAAACTACTAACTTCTGGGCTGGAACCACTCCTCCAGGGTCAGATTGGTTTCTCAAAGCTCTCCTCTCTCACAGGTGAACAGAGAAACTTCCTTCTATCCAAGTAAGGTATGGGCAACTCAGAAACTAGTATCACATCCCTGAATTCAGCACTAGCCTGAAAACTGGACTATACTAGTTTAGAAAGGTGGTAGCAAGGATTTTTTTTTAAGATAAGACAAAAACAGTAAAAAATACACTTAAAACAGCTCTAAATGACTGCAAACGATCAGAAAAGGCTATCACACTTTAGTGTGTAGCCTACAACAGTTAAATAAATTATTTAAACAAAAAACAACTTTTTAAAATTGCATTCAGTCAAATAAGTACAATATGTGAAAAAACAAGCTTTTAAATCACAATAAATGCTGGAAAATCTGTGTTTAGGTGGAAAACAGTTAAGTACAGTAAGAAAGTACAGAAAACTGATACTTAATCACTCCAAAGTCTCTCTTCTAAGCTAGAAGGTTTGTATCAGTTTGAGGCTTTCTAGTGCTAACCAGTAGGTTAGTTACAGGAAAGATGGGAAACAAGTGCAGATGTGGTCTTTTAAACCAGAAAGTTGAAAGAGACGGACAAACTGTCCAAATGGTTGGGAGGGTGGCTTAATGGTTAAGGTGCTTGCCTTACAAACACAAAGTGCAGGGTTTGAGTCTCACAAGGGACAATTGGCTAGGCTTAAAATGGCTTGCAAGGGCAGTTAGCTTAGTACTAGCCTATGAACCTATGAACCTATACAAATGGTCAATAAACAACAATTTCTGGGCCAAGAACCTCTCCTGTCGTTGTAGACAGGCTACCTAGTGCTTACCACTCCCACTGATAAGCTAGAAGGCTTTCCTCCAACACAGAAAGGCTTGCGGGGCTCTGAAGGTTACCAACAGTCCTGGATACAGCAACTCTGTATCTGGACTAGGCTAGTTACAGGAAAGGTGGGAAACAAGTGCAAGTGTGACTTTTAACCCAGATCGCCTGGTGCAAGGATTCACCAGATCACACATGCACTCAAGTGTCTCAACAATAAGTACTGTTATGACTCTGTCACAGTTCATGTTAGTGTGAATGACTTGAGACTTACCTCTCTTTAAGAAGCGAGACATGATTTTGCTCTCTGAGTATGTATCCTAGGTGGTTATGCCCTAGCTTTGAGCCACATTTTACCCTCACCTGGGATGATACCATAATATAAAAGAAAACAATTGACTTCAATTCTTGGCTTGGTTTCTGGTGTCATTCTAAGAGGATCCAGCTCCTGCCAGCCTTGGAAGACATGGTGGATAGACCACAGTGCTTTGCCAGAGATGGTCTTCACCTGGCACCTCTAGGCTTTTGGTTGCTGGCTAAGGCACTTGCCTCCCCCATAATGCCTTTTTTATGAAAGGTGACAACAACAAAATTCCTGACGTGAAAATAACAAACACAAAGAAACTAAGGTTCATGCTGCTAAATGCTAGGAATATAAATCAGAAACTGCACTCTCTGCAAGCAATCCTCTCCATGGAAGACGTCGACATCTGTACAGTCACAGAAACCTGGCTCAAGGCCGCAGAAACTACCCCAGCCATTAAAGGCAACAATGCCTTCCACACTTTCAGACTGCAAACTGAAGATATAAGAACCAAAGGAGGTGGAGTATCTATATTCATTAAAGATAATTACACCTCTAGACTGGTTAGACAAGAAAACTCTATGGAGCTACTCCAATTCCAAATTACCATGGGTAACAGCCCCCTTCAGGTCATCATCAATTAAAGGTCCCCTTCCACAAACTAAGATGACCAAACAGTTTATTTAAACGTACTTGGGACAATTAAGGTACAACCTAACTAACACCATAGCCATGGATGACTTCAACTATCCTTCCATTAATTGGGAAAATTATACTAGCCTAAACTCACTGACACAAAAGTTCCTAGGATTTGTTAACTTAAATGCCCTGGAGCAAATAGTGTACCACCCCACAAGGAGCTCCAAATTTCTAGACCTGGTCCTCACCAATATAATTGTAGGGCCTGCACTGGTTAAATCCAACCATAATTCAGTCATTTTTAAAGAAGCAATACCACCAGAACTCCCCAAAGGAGAAGTCAGGCTAAAATCTTCACCAAAGCTAACTATACCTCTTAAGCGAATGTATAATCGACTTCCAAGATCCAGTTTCCACATATGGCATTAACGGCTATACCAAGGTATACACTGATGCCCCTGCATAAACATCTCAACAAATGTATGGAGTGAGCCATGCCGAATAGGATTAAAGCAAGGTCTGCAAGAAAAAACAAAACATCCTAATGGACATCTAGCATTAATAAATTATGCAATAAGTGAAAGAAGCTGCTGTCTAAAAATAAAAAAAGTGAGATCCCAGAACTGGAAGAGCACCCTCTTCAGCCTAAAGAAGAAAGTAAGACAACTTGTAAAATCTTCAAAGAGCAAATTAGAGAAGAATTTAGCAACCATAGCCAAGGATAGCCATAAGGCTTTCTTCAGCTACATCCACAACCTAAAAGGTAGGACTCAGATGTGTACTGAACTAATTGTGGATGGCATCACACACAGTGACCCTGTGGAAATTGCAAACCTGCTAGCAGACAAGTTTGGTGAAAAGTTCCCCACATCCCTCCCAAGCATACCACAAACCATATCTTTATCATCTCCTCCTCCCTGCATCTCTAAAGAGCAAGTCAACAATGCTCTCTCCGAGGCTAAAAACACACCTTCCATGGGAAAAGATGGCATTCCAGGCTGCATTTTTAATGTTCTAAAAGAAGAGCTAGCTACTCCATTAAGCACTCTATTCAACCACAGCCTGAATACTGACTTTGTCCCCACTGAATGAAAAACAGGGACTGTTACCCCCCTCCACAAGTGTGGCTCAGCAACACAGCCAAGTAACTATAGACCCATAAGTTTAACCAGCCTCATCTATAAGGCAATGAACCTCATAAATAAGGATATAGGTGACTGCCAAACCCTGGATCTGTCCCAGTTTAGTTTTGTCAAAGGTAGCTCATGCTTGCTAAACCTGGTGGACTTCTTTGAGAATGTGATGAGAGCCACAGATGAGGGCAAAGCCATGCACACCGCCTATCTTGACTTGACCAAGGCCTTTGACACTATAGCACATTTTGGCATCATTGACAAACTAACCCAGTGAAATATCAACCCCTATGTTGTCAGGTGGGTTGCAAACTGACTCACAGATTGACAAGACTTAGTCAAAGTGGGAGACTTTACCTCTACAAGCAAACCTGTCTCCAGTGGAGTCTCACAAGGGTCTGTGCTGGGGCCCATCTTGTTTGGCATATACTTCTCAGAACTCGAGGCCAAAATGGAGGGGCTGTGGCTAATCAAATTTGTAGATGACTGCAAATTAGGCGTTATAATTGAATCCCCTAGTGATATCAGCATACTGCAAAAGGGGCTTACACAAACAAATGATTGGTTCCAAAGCCATGGTCTTAAACTAAATACTAAAAAATGCATCATCATTCCCTTTGGTAAAAAAAATAAAATAAAAAAAAATTCCATGCTGATTATAAAATAAACAATAATACCCTAAGTACCAATTCAGTAGTGAAAGACCTGGGAACACAAATTAACTGTGACCTCAACTTTGACCACCATGTGTCTACTGTGGTGAGGAAGGCATTCTACATCATTCAGCTGCATAGGAAATGCATCGCCCCAAGAGCAAAAGATATTATAACTCCCCTGTACTCATCCTTCAGCAGACCTATTATTGAATATAATGCTCCCTTTGGTATGTACCATACCAAACACCTGCAGCAACTTGTGAGACCTCAAATTCTGGGTCTTCAGCACATCATATATGGACAGACTGAAGTCACAGTCACTGTAGTCAGTAGCATATAGACTACTTAGAGGCAGCTTATGTCTGGTTTACAGGACTATCTCTGACCCAAATCTAATGGACATGCTAAGTCAAATGGGACTAGAGTCACCCATTCCAGGGACCTCAATCTACTGCCATTTGTCTAAAATAGCCTTCCTATCCATATCAAGCAGAGCACCTCCATGATCCTGTTTAAGTGCAACCTGGACAACTGGATGGGAGACTAAATTTCTGCCAGGGATTACTCCAACTTCTCTCCCAGACATGGGTACTCCTTGCTAGAAAATACTTGGATATAGATAATATCTCTCATCTACTATTGTATTGGGATTTAATGGCTGGACTTGTAAAGACCCTCGGGTCAATAGCCTAGTAAAGTCTTATGAACCTATGAAGGTGGAAGCAGGACATACTGAGTCAGTAATTGTCACAAGTTCAAAGCAGGTTTAGAAGGAATTAAAAAAAAAAGGTTTAGAGTCCATGTGTCTCACCCTGCATTGTTAGTCATCTCAAATATTTTGAATTGGCCACACTCATTTTTCTCTAAAGAAGGAGTCTTGGTAGACATTATTACACATACAGAGAGCTAGAAATTAAGGGACATTCTCCAATATATTATTTGAATGAAAGAGCAATTTGTATGACCTGCATGGAGATTGTCATTATCAATTGCTCTGTGTGCTTATTTCAGTGGAATTCATATTTAAAGATTTGGCAGATATCATTGATATGAAGGCATTTTAACAGCATGTCTCTCAATGTACTAGGAGCAACAGTATCCTGAAAGATGTGTTTTGTAAAGCTCTGGATATTTGTGAGATCTGGGCCAAAACACTAGCTGCAAAGAGGAAGCCCACCATGCTGTGCTTCAAAACTGAGGTGAATGATGGATGAATGTCGTACAGCAGTACTGCAGATATCCAGAGGTATGGCCTACAGAATCTTAGGTGAAACAGTGGCTGGTTAGTTAGAAAGGTACACAAAAACTGTTGGTAGAGATTAACAAAACCAGTTTTTTGAGTAATTAAGTTAATAATGGTAAGGAATCTGATTGTCGGGGAGGTAGTTTTAGAGAAGGGAAAGTCATACAAATGAGGAAAAGAAAACAAGTAAATAAGTGATTATAGCTGCATTTTAAAGAGAACAACCATGGGTATCAACTTGGTAAAAAAATATTGTGCAGATTCAACCAGCAAAGGATGTATGAACTGGAGCAAATATATTTAAAAAAAATGATGGCAACAGAAAGACAGATCTGAACTGCCAACTAAGTAGGAAGGAAAAGAACATTGCAGAAGAGTAGGAGGAAATTGGCTTTCTAAATGACTGTTTTGCTTCATTGTCAATGACTGAAAACCAGAGTCAGTTTGCAACATGAAAAAGAAAGGGAAGACAAAACTGGTGTGAATATTGGAAGGACACGCCCAGCAATGAAGTTCAGTGGAATGAGATATGGGAAAAGCTAGCTAAGAAGAATATAACACCAGGATGGCACAAGCTTATGTGTTTACCTTCAAGGTGTTAGTGTGCCCATTTAAGGGACTGTTCTGCAGTAAACTATAAGATTCGGAGCTGCTGGATACTAGAATATAGTTGCCATGGTATCACTTAATGATGGAAGAAGTGGGATAATGCCTCTGTATTACAATTTCAAAAGGTGAATGCTAGCCGGGAAAGTTAAGGAAAATAATCTGACTAGTGATTTTTGGGGATCCTAAATGACAACATATTTCAGAACTTACATCAGTATAGGTTTATTGCTGATAAGATATGCTAGCTTAATGAATAGCTGTTCTTCAGCCAGGCCACACATAATGTTGCTTTGAGCATGGGTGGATGTAGGGCACTTGACTGTAGCAAAGTATATGACAGAGTTTCATGGAGACAATTTATAAATAAATTGATGGCTATAGGGATGGGAAACAGAGTGTTAATATGGATAGAACGTGGCTGGTACTATGGAGGGTTGTGTGGCAGAGTCTCAGAAGACAAGAAGTGTCCTGGAATATCTGTACCATATAAATAATAATAAGGCCTGTACATAGCAGTAAGAGAATATTTACAAACAAACACAGGTATCTACTAATCAAATAACTCACCATATTATTTCATTCCCTGTTATACTCTCCAATTTATTTTAATTTATTTAGTTGGGTAATGCTTTCATTTAGAATGGACCTTTTATAGAGAGTAAATGTTAAACGTGGCAGAATTGTAAGTGGGGATTATAAAATTATACAATTAAGGTCAAAAGACTTGAAGGGTGATCTGTACAAACCCAAAACACTCGAGTCAAATTTTAACTTAGATGGGAAAAACATCAGTTTACTGAAAGGGTGGTGGATACTTGCACCTGTACAAATGGGGTAAAATTATACATTTCATCTTCTGCTGACAACAGCAATATGATACATTAATATGTATGTATTTGTTTAATGTACGCAGTAGCATAGATGTTCTCTACACATTGTATTATACAAGAACACAACACGAAGAGATAATGGAACTCAGGCACAGGATTTTAACAATGATTTGTTTCCAGTTTACATAATGTACCTAATTCATTCACTTATTCATTACCAATTTCCTGCTTTATCCAGTTCAGATATGCAGGGGAGTGAAAGCCTTTTCCAGCATTCAGTGGGTGAAAGGTAGAAATCTAATCCAGGATTGGATGCCGCTCTAACATTGAATATACACTTGCACACACCTACCGGAAAATTGTGAGATCACCATTTTACCTGTAGGATGTCTTGAGCTGAAGAAATAAACCAGAGTAACCAGTGAAGACATACAGAGACAAGGGGATCACATGTACACAATACAAAGAAGGCAATCCACTAAAAACTGCATTGTTGAAGAAAGACTGCTGTGCTATTTCGGATGTTTTACTAATATATTTTTGCCATGTGATGAGCTGTTTCAATTTTAGAAGTAACATGTCCTCACTGACTAATATCATGGCATGCTGGCAACCAGTTTTCTTTATTATATTAAGTATTCATACAGTTGTAAAGTTTTAGTTAATATGTTATACAAAATGCTGTTTTCCCATGGATTAATGACAAAGATGTGAGAGAGAGATATGCATATGCTTTTGAGAGGGGGTAGATGAAACAGTCATACAAAAATGGGAATACCTTCATAAACATACTTGTTTCTTCACAGTTTCATCATTAAGCTGCATTTGTAAATTGACAGGTATAACTTAACATCACAGAGCAATCATTGTGTATGTATTGTCTTGCCTAACGAATGTGTAAGGACACGGCATAAAGATGGACACCTAATAATCAATAAAATGTGGAAGGGGAATTTACATTAAGCAGAATATATCTAGACTGCAAACTTAAAGGATTCAGTTTTTTTTTTAACTAAAAGTTTATTGGTTTATGCAAACAATGAGAATGACGCTACATTTTCTTGTTGTAGTTTTAAGCATTGCAGTTTTATTTTATAAGTTCCAAAAAAAGGTTTTGTTTATAAGTAAAAGTCTCTATCATGAATTTAATAAATGTACAAGTCACTGTCCTCAGCGATATGTTATTGATCAAAATATTCAGCCCAGCACTCTCAGAATACAGACAAATAATTCATTTGCAGCATTTCACATTCTGTTATCCATTTAATAATTTACTAAACAATTTCTGATTCACAGTGTCTAAATTCTTCCCACTCAGTTCTTACTTGTCAGACAGTAGACCTTTCAGAATATCCCCTTGGGTGCTACCTCATGAATTATTCAATATTTTAAACTGACAAATTCATTCTCAAACAGTAGCATTCTTCACTGTTTCAGTAACACCTCACTGTCAGAATTCCTTAGCAACTGTCTTTATAAGCAAGTGCTTGTTGCATATTACTTGGTTCTGTGATACATACACAGTAGACCAAAAGCCACACACAGACTATTTGACAATAATAAAAAAAATATCCACCAGAAATTACATTTTCCACAGTTCCAACATTTAACACATTTATGTATGCATGTCTTCTGCACTGTTAATGAGGATGCCACATTGCAGCAAACTCATAAAGCTACAATATTCTTGTTACTTGCTAAATGGCATCATCTCAGTCTTAATAAGTGATAAAAGGCTATATCTCTTCCTTGTTATAGTGGCCTCTGTTTTATATCACTGTCCATTTATGTCATGTTAGCATAGAAATGTAGTGTCATATAATATTACCAGCTGTCATTATGAGTGCACTCAAACTTTAATACATAACTGTACTTGTCTTTCATTTTCTGGAGATTTCAAAATATCCCTTGCCAATCATTGGATGAAATACTCATTAACTTTCCTATTATCCTTAAAAAAGTTATGTTGTTCAATGGAATCAGTTCACTCCACACAGAAATCAATAAACAGGTATTTCCAATATTGTTGGGCCCTAAGTCACCTTTGTCATCCAGTTTTTGCCCCATGTTCTGCCCGTTTATATGCACACTATCGATTTGTTTTTTTATTTTCACTACACTTTACTTTGGGAAATACAGTGCAACCTTCATAGATGTGAAGAGGAATTTGTAATATTTTGTTATATACCCAACCCCTTCTCCTTTCTACTGGATACCAAGGGGGAAGCTATGAAGTGCATGCTATGTGACGTTTCATGAAAGAATGTCTATAAACCTTCACAATCCAGTAAGCCTATACATGGAAGGATATTACTTCCCCATCACCCATTAATATCTAAACCTAAACATTGACCACAACAAAGCTTCCAAAGGCTGTCTGAGCTATAGCATGGCAAAAATTGATACTTTTCCAGTCAGGCAATTTTTTTATCTATTCCCATCCCACCAGCAATCTTCTTTAGTCTTGAGGTTCGCTACTCAGACTTAGGTCATTTGGATTACAGTTAATGCCTCGTCACTCTAAATTAAGATGCCACCAAAATTAAAGAATACAGTGCTTGCCTACTTAGAAATTAAATCAAATGATTAAGTAAAAATTCTTTGCTCCACACTAAGATGGCAATTATTACTTGTAAAAAAAAAAACATAATTTCACAAGATTAGCAAATGACTTGCTTTACGAAGTCCACGTAAGGGACTCAAATGCTTTGATTGACAGTGAGAAAAAAGCCAGTAAATAAAAGAAGAGGCTTGCATGTGCAGCAGCACCTTTATAATATGACACAGTGCATACTGAACATGTCTACTGTCTCCATTAGACATAGTGCACTACTGAACACATCTACTGACTCCATTAGACACAGTGCAATACTGAACATGTCTACTGACTCCATTAGACACAGTGCAATACTGAACATGTCTACTGTCTCCATTAGACATAGTGCACTACTGAACACATCTACTGACTCCATTAGACACAGTGCAATATTGAACATGTCTACTGACTCCATTAGACACAGTGCAATACTGAACACATCTACTGACTCCATCAGACATGGTGCACTACTGAACACGTCTACTGACTCCATCAGACACAGTGCAAT
Source organism: Protopterus annectens (assembly GCF_019279795.1). Taxonomy (NCBI): domain Eukaryota; kingdom Metazoa; phylum Chordata; order Ceratodontiformes; family Protopteridae; genus Protopterus; species Protopterus annectens. Next base: position 321,972,114 of record NC_056725.1, read on the forward strand.
ACTGAACATGTCTACTGACTCCATTAGACACAGTGCAATAAACATGTCTACTGACTCCACTGGACACAGATGACAGCAGCAGGAATCCATTGCTTATGAATGGTGTTTCATAAACTAAATTATCTGTAATTAACATAAAGTATAAGCAAAAAAATGACTGTTATAAATTGCATTGCTTTCAGAAATTAAACATTAAATGAAAAATATCACTATGAGATAATATTTGATAAAACACTAAAGTAACCAAACCAAGTTTGCAATCAATAAAATGGCAAAGCATACAGAAATGGACCACCGGGATGTTAATGTTTAATGTTGTCATCGTTAGTCTACTTCTTCAGATTGGTGATCAAGTTTTGCATGGTTTGATGTTTTTATTCCATAGTATATCACATAATCCCAGGATTCATCAAAACTGATACATTTCCATCACTGAACCATTAAGTACACTTTTACAAAGGTTTTCCTTCCTTCTGCAGATGCTACTTTAACAATAACATCACAGGTCCTAGGAATGACAGCAATACATCACCTCCACAGAACAGCTGCATTCAATGACTTTTGTACACACTGTGCTTCCAGCATGCTCTGCCATTGAGGGAATTTTTCATGAGAACAGTCCCTGGCTATCTCAGATGACCAAGACAAAAGTAAATGTTTGTACATTCCCATGAAGAGAAAGGTTTCATCGATTTTGACAAGAAATCACCGAGGAACATATAAATATAAATATATTGTTTGCAGAATGTAGGTCCAGCAAACATGAAAGTGATTGGAGAACACTAGTGCAGACAGTTTACAGAAAACACCACAGTGAAGGTTCTGAAGCATTGCATTATGGTACAACAAGACTCCTTCCTTGCTAGTGTGTACTACATGTACTGATAGGCATGACAGAAGCATCGTAGCATGACTAAAAGTGCTTCTATGTTTCAGAGACAGCTAAAAAGAAAACTAAAGCTAATAACTAATACTATGCATATACAAATATATAATAATGAGTACATAAACATATTTTCTTAAGACAGTGGAATGCAATAACATTTTTTTTTTGCAATCACAGCAGCAAGATAAGTATATCGACATTAATGGCATCAGTAAAGTAAAATAAGTGCTCTTAACTAGGCAGCACCCTCAGCTACATGATTATATTCAAAGAGGATAAAGCCTAGATGAGATACTAAAAGATTATTAACATGGATGCATGAGTAATTGGTGCAGTGAAGTACAGTTCTCTGTATTTTTGAAATGCAGGGTATGTCCCTGCACACTAATGTGACCCCAGTCATCCAAAAGCATTTTGTTATGTTGTTGTGTTCCACACAGTGCTAGTAAGTGCTCGTATGCCAGACTATCTTCTCTCACAGCACAATTCAAATCTAAATCTGACAGGTGAGTTGTGTTTCATATCAATGGGCAAATCAGAATCCTATAATTCCTTCCACGACTGCAATTTAAATATTCTTTGACATCAGATTTTGATAAGACATGTAACTCTTTCCCATATTAAAAAGACAAAGCATGTAAGGGTTACTTTACCCAAGTTTGTGTTACAACAGAAAAAAGTTTTGACAAATAACTGAAAAATAACCTTGAAACTGCTGCAGGTGAGGCATCAGTTTGTTCAGCAGTTCCTTGAACCATTGTGCACTTATACAGTTCTTGAGGGTGACAATATATTTACAGTGTCTAGACCAGTTAGAACTCATTTAGTTCTGCATCACTGCTATTCAACATAGAAGTGTGTGTTTTGTAAAAAATATATATATTTGATTTTATTTATTTTATTTTATTTTAATTAACATTTGTTTACCAGGAAAGTCTGACTTGGAACAAAACCTATTTTTAGTGGAGGCCCGGGGAGAAATTCTGTGTGTGTGTGTGTGTGTGTGTGTGTGTGTGTGTGTGTGTGTGTGTGTGTGTGTGTGTGTGTGTGTGTGTGTGTGTGTGTGTGTATAGATATATAGATATATATATATATATATATATATATATATATATATATATATATATATATATATATATATATATATATAGATAGATAGATAGATATATATGTGTGTGTGTGTGTGTGTGTGTGTGTGTGTGTGTGTGTGTGTTTGTGTGTGCATATATATATATGTATATATATATATATATATATATATATATAAATATATACACACACACACACACACATGGAATTGAAAGTATGCTTTTCTACTGAATAATGCAGAAAGTCCAATTATAGAACCATTAGTACACTTTGTGGGATCAGTTCAATAATTTGTGAACATAAATGATAAGATTTGTTAATCCTATTTTTCCACCATCCGGTTATAATGGCAAACTATTTTTGTCTGAAAACACAAACCCTGGATTTATTATTCCTCCGTGCAGGACTAGCTTAGTCCAGCATGTAGGTGACTGTTTAGGAGCAGGATGGCAGCTTGCCATGCATAGCAATGAGGCGCACTACCTGAGCTCCTAATTTTACACTGAGTATGTAAGAGTGCAGGGGGCATGTCTGAGAGCAGAGATTTCAGAATATACATGCTCCCTCAATGAAGAACAGCAAAAGGGGGTAAGAAGTGAGTGAGACCGCTCATAGGTGTCCGCATATCCCCACCAACATTCCCCCTCATGTACAACAGCAAGTAATCACCAATAAAATGAACAAACCCTTTATTTTTTTATTTTAAAATCCGATTAAAGCTAACCATAGGTGCGAGGGTTTGCCAATCACTTCGCTACAGTTAATGCAACTTAAATGGCTGAAGAGGATAACAAGGAAGATATATGCAACAGAATCAGTATAGCAATAGTGTAGTGGGCAGAGCATTCACCTTATAAGCAGCCATTTCCGGTTTGATTCCCACTGCAACACATTCCATTTTTCATGGCAAAGCACGTTATGATTAATATTTATGTTGCATAACCCACTAAATAACATATATTTATGAAATGGAGTACTGCAGTAAATGCACATGAGAGATGTCAGTGTCATAATAAAGCACTAGTATGCAGGTTTAAGCACCAATAAGCAGTAGTAAGCATAATAGCACTAGTAAGCGAGTTTAATCCCATTTGCATGGGGGTAAGCAATGTGCACACAGGTTAAGCAATATTCAAGCTAACTCTCTGTAAGCATATGTAGCCGGAGGTTAGCATTGCAACTGCTCAAAGTGCCTTAATCCCTCTGTATCTAATGACCCTTGTTCTGCCCGGCAACAAAATAAACAGTCATGCAGGTCTCGAACCCAGGACCCTATACACCATAGTCACAGTAGTTTCCCACCAAGCCAACAGAGAAGTACAGAAAAATGAGGTATCAGCAAACAAGTCTTCACCATAGTAAAACCAAAGTGAACCTGTGAAAGGAATCAGTATACAGACATATGTGCCTTAACCAACTACATAACATAAATTACAGCAGTAAGGCCAGAAGTCAGGTGTAATTGTAATAGAGTGTTAAGTCCCCAATAAAAAACAAGTACACCATACAGTGTACATACACATGAATCATGGATACCAGGCATACATATAAGGTGTAATGAATAATAACTCAATGCCAAAAAGGAATTATAATGCAAAGTCTAATGTAAGCAACACTAAGCATTGCACAGGCCAGCATAGGAGGTGTAAGCAATGTGTAGGCCAGCTAACTCAATGTGCCCAGTGTTATACCACTTTAAACAATGCCAACCTTAGGTAAGCAGGTTTGCCCATAGCCTAGCCTTTTCAAAACCGGCCAATCACGGAAAAGTGCAGGAAATCGGCCCTACTTAAACCCAAGGTGCAGGAATACATCTCATAACTGGTTGTAGCCTCCCCTTGCAGGCACAATGGCAGTAAGCGGAGAAGGTGTGTGCTTTCGGGCACAGCACTGGTGCATCCAGGAGTCCAAAGTCATGGCAGGACTCCTTGTCAAAGACCATGATCAGAGACTGCTGCAGGGCCAGTACCAGGGCTCCCAATATAAGGCGGATGCCTAGGACTATCTCGCCCATGACCTCACCAGTGCCACTGGCATACCCCAAACTGGTGAGCATGTCAGGCATCACTATGCCAACCTGAAGTGGTGTAAGGGGGACTTCTTGGAGTAGTGGATCGAAGAGGCTAGGGTGGCAGGATATGTTCCAGTTGTGTGTAAGTATCACCACACTATGTGTGTAATAATTTCCAGCTCAGGTATATCATGGATAGGTATGGCTAAATATTCCTCTTATGTCCCCCACAGCTGCAATGGGTCAGTCACCTGGCAAGGTTACGATGCAAGGCGAGTCAGTAATACTCATGCAATTACTGTCATAGGAAATAAAACTAAATGTAGTAGTAAATTAATTGCCTGCATAAAGCCTGTACTGTTCAAGGCAAGTACTGCATACACTAGAGAATATGGCAGCAAGAGTCTCATATTGTTAGTATGTCAATAAAAGTGTAATAGCCTGACAATAAAGGTTTAACTGATGGACTGCATGTGTATACTCTGGTATCATATGGTAATGTAGATTCACAATGTAATAGTACTGTTGTATTAAGCACTTTTACCCACACTGTGCACCATAAATTGAATGTGTAGGAATGCCTGTATATGACAGGTGCAATCCCCAGAGGCCATTTAGTACAACTGAGAGACACATAGAGAGTAAACAGGGAAATTGCAGACAACAAAACCTGAATAGCACATGCAACTGAGATGTGAACTGTTGTTTTTTTAGCACACACAGCCATGGTTCGAATCCTGCCAGTGGTAGTATTCTGCATACCGAATCATACCCCACAACTGTACAGATATGTCCAGAATATCCAGTAAAGTGGGCCATATCTGTTGCCTATCAACCTGTCCCCCTGGGGAATCAGTGGTATGATCCCAGACATATAGGCAGCAAACAGGAAATACAACTGATTGACACACATCTATGAGAACAAAGCTGGCACACTAACTCCCCAATACCTTATGAGACTGAGAAGCCACATATGTCCCATCTGCTGCCCAAGGTGTCAAGCTGTGGTCAGAGTGTGTACAGTAACAGAGTGAGATGTATGTGCATAATAGTAATGTGGAATCAGGTACTGTGTGTGGGAACATTCAGGTAGTGCCTATAAACATTTCTCCCACAGGTCTGTCAGATACCAACACTGTGCCCAGAAATACAAGAATGATACCCAGTACTGGTACTGTTTACATTGGTATTGTATGGCAGTGCGACTAATGCAGTTGCTCTGAATAATGAGCTACTACACATTACTGTCACCCACACTGTCCTACAACATATAACTGTCTAGGAAATCTGTATAAGAGTGTTGCAAGACAAGGTCAGAATGCAAAAGCACAGGGGATTAATAAGACAGAAAGCAGATAGGAGATATACAGTAATATCTATATAGGAGACACAACTGTGATGGACCGTGTGTTTAAGCTGTAGCAGACATAGCCATGGTCTGAATCCTGGGAGTGGATGTAGGCTGCATACAGAATCCTAACCCAGAACTGTACAGATGAGGCCAACATGTCCAGTATATGGGCCCTTATCTGCTACCTGCCTCCCTGGGTAAATCTGTGGGATGATCTCAGATGTTTAGCCAGCAAAGAGGGAATACAAGTGATTGTCATACATCTATGAGAACAAACCTGTAACTGCAGCATCCACCAAAACTGTTAGAAGAGTAATAAGCCAAGTATGTCCTATCTACACCCCCATGTAGTTAAGCTGTGACCAGAGTGTGTACAGTAACAGAGTGAGATGTATGTGCATTATATTAAGGTGTAATCTGGAGGTTTGTGTGGCAACAGTCAGATAGTGCTAACAAACATTGCTCCCAAAGGTACGTTGGATACAAACATTGTGCTGAGAAATAAAGACCATAATAACCTGTACTGGTACTGTTCACTCTGATATTGTAGGGAATTGTGAGTGTTGCAGTTTATCTGAATAATAACGTATCACTGATCACTGTCACCCACACTGTGGTACATAATATAACTGTGTTGGAAGGCATGTATATGTGTGTGTCAGGTCACTAAAGGTTGAAGAGGGCAATGTTCTAAATATGTCCCAGCACAGCTGCATGTGGTCAACACATGGCCAGAGTCTGTGCAGAAAGAGTTGGATAACTATCTGCACAACATCAACCCAGAATCTGGGAGTATGTGTAGAAACAGTTAGTGTTAACAAACATTCCCTCCAAAGGTATACCAGATAAGAGGTGTATACTGCAAGTAAAACCAGTTCATGTATAACGACAACAGCCATACCACTGTCCAAACTAAGACTCTAGGGTAGTGTAGTAAGACTTGTAACGTACAGATAACAGCATTGACTAGGAGAGTAATATGGACAACAGGAATATACTAGTTGTTAATTGAAATCTATCTCCCCCCACCTTATCTCCAACAATAATCAACATACCCACCCCAACTGGTATGTAATGACACCTATGTTCTGATAATGTCCAATTTTTTGAAAAATATATTAATTGCTCCCATGCATGTGCTATAATGAAATATTCCAACATCGGTGGCATGGTGCCATCAATGTACTTGTATGCTGTTCTTATCACCACTGTGGTCCCATATGTATGCATGTGTTCTGCTTGCTATGCAACTGTTCACTATCTGGTGTCTGCGTTAATAGGAATATATATATGCATGCTGTTATACCTAACCCTGGAATTTGTTGACTATTACTAACCCACATATGATGAAATCTAAACACTATAGCATGTTTGGGAAGACCGGTCCTAGCGGACCCACCTGTCCACCTCAACTGGCCGTGGCACTGGACAAAAGCATGTCTGGGGCCCAACCCGGGACCTCCCTGTCCATTGGTCTTGCACCACCTTCGGGTGGAATTGCCTCAGGGGATGGGGCTCACCCCACCAGGAGTGGGCGTGGACAGGAACATGTAAACTGTCGCGAGGTCGGGGTCATGGTGTGTAGAGAGCTCAACCAGCAGCTTGGTGATCTTCTACACCAGCTCGAGAGCCATGTGTCACAACTAGAGCATCAGTCTGGCTCTGTGACTCAGCCCCCAGCACAGCCACCATCAGGCCTGTGAAGGTGCAGTGGTGACTGCCCATGGGTGGGGACCTCAGTCTCACGGTTTCCACTAGGGGGTTCATTGGCTTCCGATTTCCCAACACCCTTCCCCATCAAGGTGTTCACCCCCCACATGTGTCATATACTGCCCCTGTATTTGTCTTGTTTGTCTTATCTGTTAACCTACCCAACCTACCTCCCCAAATACACCTACTACCCCACCCCAACATCCCACTCTCACCTGAATAAAAAAGGGGCAATCTGTTCCCCAAAAAAATCTCGCCCCATACATAGCTGTCCATTTCACACGTATGTCCACTGGACACATGTAATCTGGTCTAATTGGCATCACAACTTATTATTGTTACCCTCACTCCTCTCAGGGGTTTGTGTCCACATCTACCTCCAAATTCAGTGTATATGCACAGCAGTTGCTGCAGTAGAAATGGGCAGCTATGGACCTTCCCCAGACCCTTCATGCACATCCCTAGCAATTTCCCCTACTTCTTACCCTCTTTGTGCCCCTTTCCACCACTTTCCTGTCAACCCTTTTTTCTTTAAAAGAAATTAGCACAGGGGTAAATGGGTTTCAGCCTGTTTGCATGGGGTAAGCAATACCTGCACTGGTTAAACAATTTAGAAGCTAACTGAGTATAAGAAACTGCAACCAGAAGTTAGCAAAGTTTACCTCCATGAAAACCCACTTACAACTGCCTTAATCACTCAGTATCCAAAGGCCCTTGTTCTGCCCAGCAATAAGCCTTTGCAAGGCTCAAAACCAGGACCATGCACACCATAGCCAAAGTGATTTCCCACTAAGCCATGTCAGACATGCATAACCCTCATGTTTTCACAAACATATCATCCAGCCCAGTCATTCAACAGTACAGGAAATGTTTTTCAACATGTAGCTGTATGTGTATTTGTATATATATTAATATCTAAATAGATAAAACATATCCTAAATATGTAGATATATATAGAAATATATAGAAATATATTATAATATATATATATACACACACACACATATATACATACACATGCCTACATCTATAGATATATATGTCTATATCTACATGTCTAAATATATATAGCAAGTTATCTATATGTAAGCAGATATATGTATATATATATATATAGGTATATACAGACATAGTTATATTTATGTAACCTGATATATATATAGATAAATATATATATATATATATATATATATATATATATATATATATATATATATATATATATATATATATATATATGTATGTATATATATATATATAGGTATATATGGACATACATCTGTAGATAACAATGGGTAAATATCAAAAACATATAGTAAAACATCAAGACTAGCTATCCAGGTGTAAATGCTCCTGTGACACCAAAAGTAGATAATGATAAACTAAACGGAGTTTAGGAACAAACGAAAGCTGAAATTTATACTCCACATAAAAAGACGTTAACTCTAATGTGAACTATGTAGCAGGAAGAATCAAATAAGAACCAGCATTAGCTCCAATATAAAGCTTTAATGGATCAATGGCTAGCGCTTTAACCCTTCTGGGCTTCCTCAGGCCAATATGGTTCTTAGAAAACACACATTCTTAAATACCTTAAATTAGGTGACATCATTTCCTGTGATACATAAATTAATTACTTCATTCTTTAACGTCACATTCAGAGACACATTTATACATTTAATTTATGCAAGTATAACATTAATTAAAAACCTAAACATTTATTAAAATAAAACATGTTAAAAAATATATATATAAAAATAAAATAAGCAAAATGTGAATATATGTATATATATATATATATATATATATATATATATATATATATATATATATACATAAATATATATATATATATATATATATATATATATATATATATATATATATATATATATATATATATATACATATATATATATATATATATATATATATATATATATATATATATATATATATATATAAACTTTATAAATTTGGACAATCTTTAATTTCCTCCCTTTTAACATGGGTCTCAGAAATTTTATCACTGAGACACGGTTTCTTATCTGCCCTGAGTATTATGATTCACTTCACCTCACACTTTTCTGTAAAATTCCTCACATCTCCTCCTCTTTGACCAGGCATATTAATTTGCTTCACTAAAAACTTGAACACATGGTCCTCTGATGTTTCAATAACATGTTTAGAGAGGGCATTTTTACAGGATCTAGTCCGAATTTTATAAAGATGTTCTCTAATCTTGTATCTCACTTTCCTGTCAGTTTTGCCGACATAAAATGCCGGACATAATGTGCAGGAAGCTAGGTATACAACATGTTCTGAATCACATGTAGCTTTTGTCTTAAAATCAAACCTTTGTGAAGTGAGTGGATGTGTAAAAGAAGCACTACTATCTATATAATGACAGAAATTACAATTGTTGCACGGCATAGTACAAGAGCATATAATATGTGATATAGTCATCCTATTATCTGATGGATAGCACAAAAGTCTGTGTAAGTTCACCCTGTTCTTATACATAAAGTGTGGTCTAGTTCCAACTATATCTTTGATACTTGAATCAGCAGTTAAGATGTCCCAATGTTTAGTAAAAATATTCCTAATCATATTAATATCTTGTATATAATAGGCAAATTTCATTTCAGTACATACTGGCTCTCTAGTGGGTTCATTCTCATGTTAGTTAAGGCTATCCTATCTATATAGAACAGTGCAGCTTTATTTTTCCTTAATATATCTAGCCCATCTAAGCCTTCTAGGACTTCTTTTAAACTATAGGACCTATGGAGTTACCTACTCTGTAAATCAGCTAATTCACCTTTATATGCTTCATTGCTGGAATTAAGTTGTGATATCCTCATGGCCTGTCCTTTGATTATATTTTGAAACACAAAGTCAGGATGCATTCTGTTCCTGTGTAGCAATGAATCCTTATGTCAGGGTTTCATGTATACACCTGTATTAAGTAAACCATTAGTCAACCTTTCTATATACACATCTAAATATGGTATATTAGTAAGTGACATATTCATAGTAAATTTAAAGTATGAGGTTAGACTATTAATTTCACTGAGAAAGATGTCCAATTCATCCATGTAACCTGTCCAAATGTAAAAGAGGTCATCCATGAAACGGGAGTAAAATATAACATTCTTCTTATAGCTGGGTAAAGTAATCAATTTGTAATTTTCCCAATCTGCCATGACTAAGTTGGTGTAGCTATTGGCACAAGAAGTGCCCATAGCTATGCCATCTTTTTGCATGTAAACGGTCCCATTTAACATAAATATATTGTTTTTAAGTACAACCTCCAACAATGAGCTTAAGACTTCAATTTGTAGTGAAGAATATTTGCCATATAAACCTAAACATCTACGTATGCTCTCCAGTCCTTCGATATTAGGAATAACTGTAAATAGGGATTGAACATCCAACGTGACCAACCAATATTGTCATATCAGAAGGATAGTTTGCCGTACATTCATACAGCATAATAAGAAACTGTTTAGTATCCTTTAAAATGTAATTGTATGTATTAACAGGAAATTAAAGATTGTCTAAATTTATGAAGTTTTTATATATATATATATATATATATATATGTATATATATATATATATACATATATTCACATTTGCTTATTTTATTTTTATATATATATTTTTTAACATGTTTTATTTTAATAAATGTTTATGTTTTTAATTAATGTTATACTTGCATAAATTAAATGTATAAATGTGTCTCTGAATGTGATGTTAAAGAATGAAGTAATACATTTATGCATCACAGGAAATGATGTCACCTAATTTAAGGTATTTAAGAATGTGTGTTTTCTAAGAATCATATTGGCCTGAGGAAGCCCAGAAGGGTTAAAGCGCTTGCCATTGATCCATTAAAGCTATATATTGGAGCTAATGCTGGTTCTTATTTGATTCTTCCTGTTACATAGTTCACATTGGAGTTAACGTTGTTTTATGTGGAGTATAAATGTCAGCTTTCGTTTGTTCCTGAACTCCGTTTACTTTAACAAAATCATATATGTCCACATGCACCACTAATGGGGAAGAGAAGCCCCAAACAATATATGTCTTGTACAAATAGGTATACCCCCCCAGCCAGACACATCCACCCTGCGATACACTACCAAGTGTTGCAGATCCCATAACCAGGACCTGACATGAAATGGGCATGCTGAGGATGCATATACACAGGCAAATATATGCAGATATATATATATATATATATATATATATATATATATATATATATATATATATATATATATATATATATATATATATATATATATATATATATATATATATATATATATATATATATATATATATATACACATATATGTAACTACACATACACATGCAGAGATATATATAGTAAGATACATATGTAGTAGTTGCACACAATATGGAACAGCCACTATTCCTACAGTTACCACCTTACCAACTGGAGACTGTATGAGCCACCCATACAAATGACAATCATTGCCTGCAACATATACCCACAGAGAAATCAAAGGATATAATACTACACACAGGTGAGCATAAATAGGAAAGTTTTATTTTTGTACTATTACAGTTGTATATGCCATGTGGTATAGCTGTTTAGACACGGACATCCACAGTAGTCTGGAAAAGTAGTACAATAGTAAAATGAGACTGGGCCACAGGATACCAAACAATCAACAGTAAGTAATGCAGATGTATAGTTAAGCAGCCTCTATCTATACCCTGTAGACAATCCCTAGGGGGTAAAGACCTCAGCTGACACAATGGAATGTAACTGTTACATAACAAGGCACAACTGACACCATGAGAAGCACACTGACAAACAGAACAGTCTATTTGGCAGGTGGCAGTAGGCCTGCATTTAACTAAGGTGGATTGTATGGTAATGTACATCCATATACTTTAAGGCAGCTCAGCCATGATGGTCTTCAGGACTTTGGGCTTTCAGGATTCTGTAGCGCTCCCATATACATATATACATATATAGATATATGTATATATAGATATACATATATGTATATATATATATATCTATATATATATATATATATATATATATATATATATATATATAGAGAGAGAGAGATGTATATATAGCTATATATTTATGCATATCCTATGTGTACATAAATGCCTAGTTATGTTGATATATATGTAGATATCAGTAACTATATGTGCATACATATCTATTCTGATATACCTACTACTGTCAATATATATGTAGATATCCATACATATATGTGCATATGTATCTCTATCTGTATATGTGTAGACATATATTGCTCAGTATATGTATATATCTGGGTCTTTATTTGTATAGCTATGTACATATACATTTCCATCTATGTATGTTGATATGTATAAGAGTATGTCTATATAAATATATGGATAATCATATGTACATATATCCTCACCATATGTCCTGAACATGGAGTGTAGCCCTTCCTCAGGCCCTATACTCCAAACTTAGTAGTGCAAGGGGATGTCAGATATGTACAGCATGTATATTTGTAGACTATTGCTACTGTAATAGGGAGTGTCTTCACAGACATGGTGTGTGTGGGAGGTCACATTTGCTTTTAACATGTGCTATGTTGGCTACTGACAGACATCCAAAGGACATCATAGTACAGTACCACTGCTAGAATTTAATGCTCCTGTGGACTACAGCAGGGATACTGGCCAATATATGTGGATAGTTTGACACACTCTGGACAGTCCAGAGGTATACACATAAACCCTTAGTGCAAGACATGTGGACCAATCCTGACAATGTGGATGGGGATAACACTTAACTACTGGTATACATGTGCCCCCATAGGTTATGCATTCACACATCCCTGCCTGTCCTGCCATATACTAACCGCTGGTACAGAGATGCCATGGCTACATACTAACCACTAGATATTGACATACATCTGTACAGCATCCCACTGCTCTGTCTGACATACATGACTGTTATGGTGGCCTGACGGCAGTACATCTGGCAAGTATCTGGACATTACATCTCACTGGGTAAGTACACTAAGCTGCTAGGCATGTAACATTGCACTATGCAGGCTACAAGCAGACAGGCTCAACACTGGCCTACATTTCCTATGGGGGAATGCACATGTACCTGCATATATAGCAGGCTGTACAGGCATGCCATAGCACAGAGTAACATACACCTGTGTGAAAGTGCATAACCACAACCAATGTGAACACAGCCACAGCCACATATGGTATGCTAGCACATTATTAAAGTATATGGACTTTCTGCTCAACACCAACCTCATATGTGCCACTCACACACTAACCTTACATATACTGGGCCACTGCACTGTGTGCCCCGATGCCTGTCTGTGGTATGGGACATGTGCATGTATGACCCTACAAACATGTCAGCTGATAGGGTAACATACAGTGGAGCAGCATGTAACATCTGATAGAACAGAACCAAGAACAATGACATTTACCACAGTCTGTACACAGGCCGAGGTACATATTAACAATACACACAATGCCGACAATCACCATAAGTACACAGACCTCAGTACTGTACACCTAACCACAGAATGTCCAGGTTATGTCATCAAATATAACCCCTACTATACATAACATGTGTAGCAGTCTGATATCTCACTGGCTTGTTATCAGATATGATGTCACTAATTATGGTGTACAGCACATATGCACCCCTTACTGCATGACATATGTACAAAGGTTGACAGGGTTGTGGCTGGAGGCACATACACAGGCCCAATATTGACATGTTGCTGTGATAATCTCATACATTTACTGTTATAACTGGGTTTGTTGCAGCATATGTCCTATGAGGGATATGAAGTCAGTAACTCTCACGGCTGTCACCATCTAGAGACTGCAATACTCACACTACCTTCTGCAGTTCACAAATAGGTGCTTTGTGGGTAACACCTGAAACAAAAGACACCACATACTAGACAGTCTGCAGATGACCCTACAGGTAGGTGTTCCTCATAAACATAGCACTGACATGGCAGGTATGAAAACATGTAGGACAGCCATATCCATGCACATCCTGTTATACCAACATTACTCCAAATGCAGCATAGCAGCACTTACAGTCTGTAGTCAGGTCAGGCACATCCCCCTCCTGTGTGTTGGCCTATTTCCAGTGTATGTTGTTAGAGTTAAATCCCCAATACATCTGATATGCTGTTTGCCAAAAAACAGATCGAGTTCCAGCTCACAGTGAAGGAAAGGCCCAACACCAACATGATGTTCCTAGATATTGGTGTGTGTTTCCATGCAATTGGCTATGGGAATGTTACCACAGCTGTTCCACATGCAATCAGCTAGAAAAGGGCTGCAATTCGTGCAGAGGCCATCAGCTGATCCTGAGCATTACTTAAAATACACATGCTGTTGCCTAAGCAATGCGGGTGTTAGTCTCCACATCCACTAGAGAGGGAGTGAGAGAGGCAGACAGAGGCACAGAAAATCCAGGGAGGGGTGAGAAGTAATACTTAAGCGTGTTTGTGTCAAGCACCTACCAGTACAGGGTATCAAACCTCTGCCAACTATGTAGTACTATCATATGTCCATGCAGTTAGTGGATGCACAACATAGGTTACATGTTGGGGAGCCCTCAGAATGTTTATGTGATGGTGAGTGATATCTGCAACAGGTATATGGTAGCTATGTGGTAGGTGGAGTACACATGCCTGTTCACATGAACAGGTGTCAGACACACTCTCACAGGGATGCACACACATTGACACACTTGGCAGGGCCAGGAATACAACTCATCACTAATGGGATTGCCATAACACAGTACTGTGAAGGTATCACATGCACCACAGGGGTCATATGAAAGTTATATGTGCAAAGGGTATGTGGAGGTGTCTGACATCAGATAGCATGCTTCAATATGCCAATGTGGGTTGTAGTGATTGTGAATGTGGTCATAGGCATCATACACTATACACACAGACACAAGTGCCAGTACTGACATGAATGGGTGCACTGCTTCACGGGTGTGTTGTGGTCGATGGTGCCAGATGGCTATACAAGGCTAGGTGATGGGTATACCTTGGCATCAGGCCACATGACAATGGTCTGCAATGTGGCTCAGGTGTGTAGTGTCTGGAGTTGCCCACATAGGTGGGTTTTGTATTCACCATCCAGTCACCTGGGTGACTATAGGGTGTGGCCAATGCTGTCCATTGCTTGCCATGTATGTGTTCCTTAGTCCATGATATGGACAGTGTCTGGGATGTGCACACCTTTCACATGCATGTACAGTGACATGTAGAACTGTACTTGGGGTGTTTGGCCCATGTTATGCACACAGAGTGTTATCAGATGTGCCAGTCCTGGCTTCATGTGGTGGGAGCTATTAATGGACAGCAGGTTGACCCTGCACCTGCATTGATAGCATGATACTGGTATTCCCTGTTGTCAGTGGCACCTGTCCATACAGGGCTTGTGTTTCAGGTATGGTATGTCCTTTGTGGCTCACATTTGATGCCACCACAGGTGTTGCAGGTGTCCAGTGGGGAACATGGGGGAGGTGCATTGTCAGCATGTATATGCCTATTGGACTGATGGACAGGGTGCAATACCCTCTATAGCCAACTATAATTACACCATGGTTACTATCAATGGGCAATATGCAGAGTACTACCAACATAGCAGCTTTTGCCTAGGCAAGTGTTTGTGTGCATGAGACATGGGTTGAGAGTGTTCTCTGGGTAATCTAAGGGTTGCTAATGTTGTTCAGCTGGCATTGATGTCACAGTTATAGGTATGTATTTGCACCCCAGCCTCTCGGACATTTCACATCTGTTATCCCTAAACTGTGGACATTGTGATATATATTTGGCCCACCATATAAGCAGTTTGCAAATCCCGTCCCACATTGAGTCCAGTTGTTCCACACTCACATCCACCTCCACACAGGATACGAATGATAAACACAGACACATTCACACACATGTCATGACTGGGATTAGAACTCCTACCTAACTAGTATATTATACTACAGCACTACATCGTTATAGGACTCGCCATGGAGATTACTGGAGTACTCCTTCCCCAAAGGTGTATTTTACAGTGAATGACATCAGCAGGATTGCCAAAGTAGGGCATTTGAATTGTACTGAGTGTGACTAGCCTATAATGCATTGTTCTCTACACACACAACCATACACACAGACACAATGGCCAGGTCTGGAGTTAAAACTCCTACCTAACTATTTTATCACACTACAGCTGTATGCAGTTATGGAACACGCTGTGGAGATTACTTGGCTACAACCTTCCCAGAGGTGTATTTCTAGGTGGATGACATCAGCAGCCTTACCAAAATTTGAATTGTAGGGAGTGTGACTACTCTAAAAAGCATTGCTCTCTACACAGACACACACACACACACACACACACACACACACACACACACACACACACACACACACACACACACACACACACACACACACTTGCCAACTCTGGGATAAGAACTACTACCAATTTTATCACACTACAGCAGTTACGGGACGTGCTACTGAGATTGCTAGGTTTCAACCTTCCTAGAGATGTATTTCTAAGTGGATAACATTAGCAGCCTAACCAACGTAGAGCATTTGAAACACACACGCACACACACACACGCACACACGCACACACACACACGCACACACACACACACACACACACACACACACACACACACACACACACACACACACACACACACACACACACACACACACACACACACACACACACACACACACACATACACACAGTTACCATGTCTGGGATTTGAACACCTATCTAACTAGTTTATCACACTACAGCAGTTCGCAGTTATAGGACACACCACGGAGATTACTGTGCTACAACTCTCCAAAAGGTGTATTTCACAGTGGATGACCTAAGCAGGCTTGTCATAATAGGGCTATGGGGAGGGCAGTGTGTGCATGGGCCATAACCCATTCATCTAGAGGTTAACACACCACATAGAGGCACACGCAGGGTCATATTTCACAGGTATGTGTATACAGTTGCTAGATGGCTACTTCCTTGTACAGTCATGTTGCACAGCTAGCACTTGCACCACATAGTCTGTAATGCTGTCAGATACCACTGGTTAGTATCTACAGTGAGTGACATCTGAACCTCATGTGGTTGTGGCCCTTTGGCTGTGTGCTGGGTGGGACAGGCCTGGATGGTTTCTTGTCACAGTCACCCGCTTCCACAAATCTATGTACATCTACCTTTGGCTTATTATAGTGTGTTGTCCTTAGATATATGTATGTATTCCTATCCAGTGCATGTATAAAGCATGAGTGGTGCATACTGAGGAGTATCTGCACTAACATCTGCGACTGCCAGATATGTCTGGTCCACTGGCGTTTACAGACATGGACTTCATTTGTTTAAGTGTGTGAGCATGCCCATTATAACCTTTCAGTATGTTGTTGACTGACATTGCCTTCATTTCTCTAAGTGTGTGAGCATGCCCATTATGCCTGTCTGTATTGAATGTGTGGATCAAGTCCAGATAGTTTGCACTGCAGTGCAGACCTTTGTGTTGTACACCTACAGGTAGCATACTGTTTCTGCAGGGTATCTGCCGATCATATGGAATTGACTGTTACTACATTTCTACATAGGATGGGGGGGCACATCTCACTATTTCTACATTTCTACACAGGATTGGGGGGCACACCTGACATTTACTACATTTCTACATAGGATGGGGGGACACACCTGACCATTTCTACATTTCTACACAGGATTGGGGGGCACACCTGACTGTTAGTACATTTCTATGTAGGATGGGGGGGCACACCTGACACTTTTACACATTTGCTCTTACTGTACTGGAATGTCAGGTACTCCATTTCATTCTGTATTCTAACCTATCATGCTGACTAGAGGCATACCAGTGTACTACAGATCTTAGCTTTGATTTACCTACATATTAGTTTCTGACTTCCTAACCTTCAGAACTAATGTCCCACTGCGTGACCTGCTGTGATCTGTCTGTGTAGGCTTAGAGGAGGAGATTACCCATAGGTATCATTCAGAGCCCATAGCACAGCCTTTGTTTGTGTTTGTCTACACCTGTCCTACTGGCTGTGACTGTTGTTGGGTATGTGAACCCCCCCTGACTGGCATGTGTGAGTCACTTACCTTGTGGGTATCCCAGTATTGAAAGTGATGCTGCAGGGCTGCCTATTGTTGGATGCACATAGTACACTTTCTACACAAGGTTGAGCACAGGTAGTGTCATGTTTGGCATCCCTTTTACTGTATGTGAGAGTCAGAAAGAGGTGTTATTCCCTGGGTCCCTCCTGTGTCAGTATATGTGCTATGCGTTGTCTCTTTGCCAAGGCCAGGGCATGCTGGGCACATCTCCTTCTGCCTACTGGGGCAGGCTCAGGTTGTTCCTCCTCTGAGTCACTCTGTGCCTGTGCAGGCCTTGGCAATGGTGGGGGGCTGTATGGCCCTGCCCCATGCTGTCCCTGCTGCAGCTGTTTCCACAGGATCATACTGTGTAACATAGCACATATGATGACAATTTGAGTACATGTAGCTGTTGAGTACTGCAAGGCTCCACCAGATATGTCCAGGCACCAGAACTGTGACTTGAGCATTCCAAACACATGCTGTACTATAATTCTGGTCATTGTGTGCGCCTCATTATGGAGTTCTTGTTCGTGTGTGTGTGTATTTCTGATGGGTGTCATCAGCCATGGCTCCAGTGCATATCCAGCATCCCCCACTAAGTGACCATGAGGGATGTGCCCACTGGCAAATCTCTAGTACAGCTGCGTCAGATGCCAGATGTGGGAATTGTGATCGCTTCCAGGGCAGCCAGCACACACATTCATTATTATGCCCTGGGCATCATACACGACCTGGCAGTTGATGGAGGGAAAGCCCTTGCAGTTGATGTAGACCCTATCCCGCTCACCGGGTGGTGCTTTGATGTATATGTGCATGCAGTCTATAGCACCTACTACCTCAGCATATTCTGCTATTTGGTGGAACAGTTGCCTATTGCTGGCCAATGCCTCACGGGTGTTGGTGAAATATACATGCTCACCCACATGTGCTGACATGGCATCCAGGAACTGGTAGAGTACCGTGGATGCTGATGCCTGTGAGATCCCCATCATATCCCCAGTTGGCCTTTGGAAGGTACCTGTAGCTAGTATTCTTAGGCCTACACATACCTTGGAATCCACTGGGATGGGTTCCCTTCTGTTAGTTCTGTGTGTCAGGCGTGGCAGTCACAGCTCATCAATTTGCTGTAGGAGGTCCCTGTCCATCCTATATCACTCCATTATTTCCAGCTCATGTAGCCCCTGGTAGGTTACCCTGGGAATGTACACTCTTCTCTGTTTCCTCACTCTGGGTTGGTCGACAGCATTCACATCCTCACCACCCTCAGCCTCTTCCACAAGTTGTTGTATGATAGCTATTGCAGCCCCTATCATTTTGTTGTTTTGATTGTTAAAAGTTCCCCGCTTGTTTACACTAGTGGTATACAGTGTGGGAAAAAAACAGAGGGGAAGGTGTTTGCATAGTTTATAGTAGTGTTCTGGGCTGGGCTGGTCTGCTGCCTGTGTAATTGGCTGATTCTGATACATTTCACCTGCTAGCTATGCTAGTTCTCCTAGATTATCATTCTACTGCTGTTTTCCCTTTCCATTGCCTTCCTGTTCAAGCCCAGTGGTGCGCCACACAAACACAGTGTTCAAATCTGCACAGAGGTGCTATTTTCTGGTTTAACTTTTTTTTAAACCTTTAAAACTCGGTGGGTGGTGCGCACACCCACTTAGGCAATGTAAAGATTGCTAGGCAGAGTCAGACACATCTACTTGCATAGCTGTTCTTAGCTAGGAGCAAACCAGAGCCACAGGGCTCCCATCCACTTACACTATGCCTGACACCCCCCCCCACCCATGAGGTCAGCTAACTCCTAGGCTTGCATCAAGATATTCCAACTCTTACACTGTTGGGACCTGACTAGCATGATGGGGAAAACTGGGATTCACTATCATTCCCCTCATTTGCATAGGACTGCCTGCTAATACATAGTTACATGATTCACACTGAGCCTCCCCCCTTAGCAACCACTACTCACTGGCCATGTTGTCTTCTGCCTGTCATTGACTTTCATGGCAGAATAGCAATTTTAGTTAGAATGCTTATTTTAAGTTTATTTTATTATCCCCCCGATCCCATTTGTGCGCTGCTGCCCTATGCTTAAACAGCCGAGATCGGCTAAAAAAAAATAAAAGTTGATTTTTTAAATTTTTTACACTGCTTGCAGTGCCAATGGCCTTATACTTGGCCATTGGGCATGCTTCCTGACTGATATGCAGCCTTTATTTGGAGCTGTCACAGCTTTATTTTGGATTTTGCAGAAATGTACTTGGTTACTGACTGAGTACATTTCTGCAGATTGCACTAGTCCTGCATGGCCGGTTTCAAGCTTCCTGGATCTCACATTCACCTCATTTGCATGGATTTCTCCTGCAAATGGGGCGATTTGCATACAGGGGTTTAGTCCGTGCAGGACTAGTGCAGGAGTGGTCATGCACGCCCCTGCAGGCTGTTCCTGGATTGCACGGCAGACATATTGCCTGCTAGAGCATCTGCACTAATTCTGCACTCTGTGCAAGGCATGCAGAATCCGGGGGAAAGATAATGCAAAATCACCTACGTAAAACCTTAGTATCTCACTGTTTGTAACAGAGTTCATGAATGGATAAACTAGGTTTTAATTAATAAAAATGATTCAGTATAGAGAACCAGTGACATTCTACTATTATGTATCTAAGCTGTAGTTTAGATATTAGTTACCCTGTTGTCTTGCAAACATAAACTATAGATTTACTAATCTCATACATCATATTGAAAGAGGTGTGTGTGTGTGTGTGTGTGTGTGTGTGTGTGTGTGTGTGTGTGTGTGTGTGTGTGTGTGTGTGTGTGTGTGTGTGTGTGTGTGTGTGTGTGTGTGTGTGTGCTAATATACACTTATGTGTGTTTATATACACTTGTGTGTACATGCATGTGTGTATCTATTAATGCATGTATTATACACACATGCATATATATAAATATATTTACAGAGAGAGAGAGAGAGAGAGAGGTTTATATAGAGAGAGAAAAAGAATGAGAGAGATAGATATAGATACAGATCTACATATGGATATGTATAGATATATGCGCACACTCACAAGCACACACACACACACACACACACACACACACACACACACACACACACACACACACACACACAGACAGCAGTTTGGGCCTGACCTCTAACAGATAACGCAAACAATAATTAACTGAGAATTTAACATCAAGGTAACATGGAACAGATTAAGCTCCATAATAAACAATTAATAATTAACAAAATGTGATAGAATGAATACCTATGTACATTTTGTAGGCTAAACATAAGGGTACATATTTCAAATTTCTTTGAATATTTTCTCATACAAACTGTTTCATATGGCAAAGGGACTCTGTTGAAGTCTTGCCACATGTGCAAGATGAAAAGCGCTTCATTAAACTGAAAGAGAATTAAACTGAGAGAGAATTTGCTTTGGTGTTTCCAAGCTGTCTTTTTGTTTTTCGCTAGTATGTCAGTGATATCCATTTAAGCGATTTGAAAAGTCCTTTAACTAGACATATAAATTTGAAAAAAAGATATGGTGATACAAGTTATTATGGATAATGTCCAAGGAGGTGATATTGTTACAAGAACTGAAAGTGAGGAGATGGTTTGAATTTTTGAACTCTAGGCTGATAAACTGGCCGGACTGAATGGGAATGTATCAGTAAAACTCGCCCTAAAATTCAAAGACAGCAAGTATTTTCTGGATGTAGTTTATAAATGAAGGTTTTATAAATGAAGAGCATGTGACACTCTCTGATGGGTGTGTATTTCTAGGGGCACTTTGATTAGATAATGAATGGTCTTGATTTCAAATAAGAGTTTTGGACTTTCACTGGGTTAATTGATCTGATGAAGGGTTTAGAGACATCCAAAGGCACTCATCCAACCATGTTTTACTTGTTTTATACCACTAAACCTGGTTTTAACTCACTTTTGTTTTGCTAATTAAAATGATTTGTTATGCTTGACACTATTTTTTATGCATTGATACCTATAAATATATATATATATATATATATATATATATATATATATATATATATATATATATATATAGGTAGGGAGGGGGCTGAACAAATAAGGGTGGAATCATCAGCATATTGTGTGATTGTAGCATTTTGAGTAGCAGATGAGAGTTTTTTTGACGACAGAGTAAAGTAGTGGAACATGTATTGATCCTTGAGGTACACCTACAGTGGCAGATGAAAAAAAAGAAATACTATTTGTTAAGTAATAAGAATTATTGAAAACCTAATTGTTATACTCATAAGATACTTTTAATATAGGTGGCTTCAGAATAAAATAGGAAGATCTTTTTAGAGTGCATTGCATGACAAATCATATTTTGTGATGTGGGATTCTGTACTAAAAGGTCGTCATGCAGTATATAGCCTAAAATACTACAGAACAGCTTGTCAAACTGTACAAGTTTAATGCATTTGCATATCTAAAATGTAAAGTTTGTTTATGTGTTTAATTTTAAAAGTGCTTGAATCAGTAGCTTAAAATAAATAAAAAACAGAGAAGCTAGTGGTCTTAAAACATTGTTGATGAGCTCAGTCACAATAATTTCTGAAACTCATGAAACCCAGGTAGTGTTCCAAAGCAACAATACTTTGTCAGACAAGTGATCCTCAGTAACAAAAAATCAGAAATATTTTTAAAATGTTAAACATATCAGCTTTTATATACTTCGACTTAAGTAAGTGTGGAAAATATGCATGTTGTTTAATTTTAAATCAGCCTATTCATGGCAAACAGTATAAACAGGGCCTTAAAAGTGCATTTTAGAACAACAAGTACCCATCCCCACACACTACTACTCATTAGATCATGCACTATCTGTCTATTTACAGCCTACATTCCAAGATCAGGTATTAAGAAAAGCATAACATATACATAAAAAGACTTATAACTAAAATTGATTTCTGCTAACTAATGCAATATCTTCCATCAGGTCTGGGACAAGAATTAAATCAAGAAAAACATATAGTTATCTAACCATAAACATGATCAAGCTAGGAAATTATAAATATAAAAATACATCTATCTAATAATATTTGGTAAATATCCATTCATGTGTATTAGTGCTTTGCAAAGCAAACAAACAAACAAAAACTGGCATGGCAGTTTTCATGTTTACAACCCAAAAAAAAACATGTTTACAATATGGAAACTAGTAGAATAAAAGCACACACAAAAATACAGAAAATGTTGGATGAAGTAAACTAGTAATGTATAAAAGTGAGCAGTTATGTGCATGAGTGCACATGAGCATCCACCAGTATGGTAAATGGGGGAATTATACCAATACTGCATGGTAATAGCGACATGGAAAAATGTGTGTTTTGAATTTACAAATTAAATCTTTGGTGTGATGCAATGAATCTAATCAAATCAGACTTGAGGTTAAAGCAACTAAACATTTACACACACACACATATATATATATATATATATATATATATATATATATATATATATATATATATATAGATATAGATATACATTCTACACATTTTTTTTTATTTAATATATTTTAGTACATAAAAATATTCCTCAAAAAATGATTGTGTGGCAGCTTACTTAAATTCAACACACTTTTAATAGAGCAATAGTAGTTAAGTCCTGACTTTCTGAAGGCATTTAATTTCAACTGCCAGCATAGTTATTTTTTTCTCCTACATCATTGACATCCACTTCAAGGTCATTCATCTTCAAACAGTCCAGAATGATAAATTTAACACTAGAATGTCTGGGGTGTACTAATAAGTGTTTGGATAAGGCACTACTCAGGCATTTACATCTGATGTCAGAAAGATGACCTGAAATACTCTTTTTCAGTCTATTCATAGTCTTACTCACAAAAATGGGGTCTATGACATTTCATTGAATGGCTATTCAGCAAATAGCCATTTGTTGAACACTTATTAATTAAAGCTGCTCTTCATTGATCTGATTCAATTTTAAGCAGGCCATGCAAGTGGTTGGCAACAGAGTGACTCCAAAATAAATAAATAAATACATTTTAAAATATGCCAAAGTGGAGTCTATGCTACCTACCCCCCATTGTAGGGACTGTGACCCCCACACCCCCGCTAATGAAATATACCAACTTTGAGATCACACTACCTTGGGGAAGAGGGCAAATTCCAGACTGTGGACAACTAATGGTTTGGCCTAGTTAAAATTCATCATTTGATGAAGAGTGGTTTCGATAAATAGGTGTTCAATGAATAGCTATTCACTCATTAGCCATTTGATGAAATGTCATAGACCCCATAAAATGCAGGGTAGTCATTACACATGGCCCTATATACAACCTTTTCAGTATTACAATTACCACCTTCTGAAGATTTCACCATCTTTTTAAGATAGGGACACTGAAATGAGTCGCACTCCCTCAAGTATTTACAGAAAGTGCAGTTAGACGGCCCACAAATTTTAGTGCTCATGTCATCCTGGTGTTCCTTATTTTTCTTTTCCATGTAGCTATGTATGCTTCTCTTCTTTTTATATACAAATGTAGGGTGACCTCTTAAAACCCTTACAAGCTACTGAATGTCAATAAGGATGGCAGTTCTAATTAATAATGGCTTAATTGTATTGAAATCCCAGGTGTAAGCTACAATGCAACTGTCCTTACTTTTCTCATCTTTTGGGTTAGTGTGTCCTCATTGCATAACTCTACGAAAAGGCCTATTCCACAAAGGTTTGTTGTTAGTTTTAAAATCTCTAATGGGATCCATGGTCATATGTAAGATGCTTGATTCATATCCTCTTGTTAAGAAATTATTTTCAAGATTATTCATATTTTTGAGAAAAAGGGCCAGATCTGTGGTAATGAATGCTAATCTGTACCCATTGTGATTTTATTACATCATGCTTAGTTTTTAATGAATGCATACTATCTCTGTGAAGTAAGTAATTCACTCTTGTCGGTTTCCTTTATAAGTTACCAATTCATTTCCTCTGTCTTTATCAATACTGACAGTCATATCAAGAAACGGCATTGCCTCAGAGCTGATGGAAGTGGTAAATTTCAGGAAGGCGGTGGAGTTATTGATGTAATGAATAAACTCAGAGAGTTTAGATTTTTCACCTTGCCGTACTATGAAAACATCATCTATAAAGTGAAGGTAGCTGGTCATAAAACTCCACTATTCATTTTTCAGTACAAATTCCTCCTTCCATTTGCCTAAAGCTACATTGACCAGGCTAGGGGCCATAGCTACAGCCATGGCTATCACCCTTGTCTGTTTGTAAGCCTGGCCATCAAAACTGAAAAAATTGTAATGCAGCACCAAGTTTATTAGCTTTGCCAAGTGTTCAGTTTGCCGATGTGTAGCATTATAATTTCTGCTAAAAGCCTCTGTAGCGGGTTTATATCATAACATCAAAATAGTAAAACATTGAATGTTATAATATCGAACCCAAAACAGCAAATGCTGAAAATAGTGAAGCTGCAGAACATTGGCTTCTTTCCTAGGGAAAGAATTTGGTAGGCTGTTTCTGTCGTTTCACTATTTTCTCCACTGTGATGCAAAGGTTATGGACTGGATTAAGCTAAGTGTGTGAACGGACCAGGTTAAAGTGAGTGTGTGAATGGGATAGTTAGGGACCTTAGGGTTAGGGAGCAGGTAAGGTGAGTGTGTGATAGTTAGGAGCCTTAGGCTTAGGGAGTGGGTAAGGTGAGTGTAGGGACCTTAGGGTTAAGGAGCGGATAAGGTGAGAGTGCGATAGTTAGGGACCTTAGGGTTACGGAGCAGGTAAGGTGAGTGTGCGATAGTTACAGACCTTAGGGTTAGGGAGCAGGTAAGGTGAGTGTGCGATAATTACAGACCTTAGGGTTAGGGTTTGGGTTAAGGTAAGTGGATAGATAGTAGTGTATGTACAGTTTAGTGTAGGGTTAGAAGTAGTATATTAAGTGTATATGTGTGGATTACTTTTTTTGGTGTGTTTGTGTTATGTGTGTGTTTCTCAGAACAGCAATTTTTTTTCCCTGGGAAAAAATTTACTGTTCTGAGCTTTCGATTATATCATATTTTGAAATTCCAAGTTTGAGCTTATGGTGTTCGATATTTTTGGATTTTGATTATGTGATATACACCCTCTGTAGCTGCTTCAGAACAGTACATGTGTGGTAACATAGTGTATACGGCTTCAACGTCAATAGTTACCAAAAGACTTTATTTATTTCCCATACACTTCTGTTATTTCTCTTAAGAAATCTAGTGAATATGAGTCGTTTTCAGAAAGAGGCTGAAGAATAACATTTAAGTATATGGCAGTAGCCTCTGATATGGAACCTCCACTTGCAATAACAAGTCTTTAAAGTGGATCTTCTCTGTTCTTATGGGGTTTGTGAATCCCCCCAAAAAAACAAAGTAACTTAGGGTGAGGAATGCTCAAATACTCAAAAAAAAAGTTTTTTTTTAAGGATTGTGGTTAACTTCTCTTTCCATTCATATATGCAGTTTTAACCACCTCAAAGTAATGTTTAGAATAAAACCCACGTGTGTTCAGCATGTTCTCTATTTTCATTATATAACTGCCAGTATCTGTAACAAGTAAGATCCCACCCTTGTCAGCCTTCATAACATATCTAGTTCTGTCATTGCTCAAATTCTTAACTGCTAATATCTCATCCTTTGAAATATTATAAAACTTAACAATTGTTATTTTTTTATTATAAAACTTACATTTTGTTATTTTTTGAGTCTTTCTTATGTTGACATTGCATTTTGTCTCACAGGCTGCATGTGTGGGATGCAGTTGGGGGCAAAAACTCCTGAGTCTTTTCATTTTTTTTTATGAGTTTATCTTCCTGCATGTTATTTGTCTTGTGAACCAAAAGTTTCAAATTCAACTTTCTCACATACATTTTTTAATCAAGGATGGTCTGTGTCTCATTGCTCCTTCCCTGAGGTATGAATGTAAGTCCCTGTTACGCACTTTTTTCTTCAAGTGCTGTCAGTAGTTTCTTTAAATGATTCCATATTCTGGGGGATAATTCCATCTGCAGTCTTGTGACCCTGATAGGTAGAAGTTGTTGTTCCCCATGTACCTGGACTGTCACACCCCTGTCCATTGCTTCCTCCTCCAGTTGAATCAGTAACTTTCTAACATTATTTTTTGGAATACTGAAAATGTTCTACTATTCTCTGACAGAAGGAATACCTTAGTTGTAATTAATTCACATTTTATTTTGCAGGACAAATGCTTACATTAACAAATATACTCTTCTGTACTGATAGCTCTCTGAAGTTCATGTTCATGATTTTTCACTAATTGAGTGAATGATTCATTTTCAGTCTCATTTTCCATGCCAGATCATCCAAGGTCTACTTTTTTAATAGAGTGAAATAGAACTACATTTTTCTTAACTCATACAGTAAGCTGAAGATGGTATTTATTAATTTCAAAGCATGCAGTTTATCCTAATCAGGATTAAACAGGAAAGTGAGGCAGATAACTAATCATGGAGAGACATCAGTCCACTGCTGGATGCACAAATGCATGCAGGTGGAGACACATACAAATGTACTCACACATGTATGTACACACATGTGCATGCATACAAAGTCACACCTACACATATTTTAAGAACTTCACTTACTTTTATGCCTCTGTGATTTGCAAAGAAACTCAACAATCTAACAGAAATCCATGTGGATAAAGGGAGTAAATTAAGTTTTTGCATGGAAGGTTCCCATACTGAAAGAGAACTAGTGAAGCATGTTCTATGAAGTGGCAGTTCTAACTGCTGCAGCACTATGTTGCCCTAGAGACAATCCATGTCTTTAAGGGTCTGCAAATATGTCAGATATACTTCAAAATAGTACAGAGCAGAGTTTGCATAATTACCTACATCACAACTCACTGTTATATAGTCAAAGAGCTATAGGTTTGTTTTAAAGCTAAGTCGAGAATTGGAAAATGTAGAAGATGAAAAAAATGTAACATCTGATCCTAGCTTCACTACATAGAGGAATGCTGCCTATGATTCATCCAAACCAAGACTTACTATTGGCTCAAGCACTAAAAAAAGCTAGGTGATGGTTGAGAAGGAGTGACTCCAGGAGAAATTGAGGAGTTTCTGCCTGCAATACAACACATCCCTGGTGTGGGAGACAGTGCTGTTAGCATGTCAGTATTAAAGGGGCGGTGCTGTCCTTACATGTGGCAAAGCATTTGACATCAGAAACTCCACACCACTTAGGGAGAACATAAAATCCCTTGGCATGAAGGTCAGTGTATGACATGCTGCCAGATGAGCCCTTCAAGTGCCCTAGCCATTACTGTCACCCCAGTCAATATTAATACATGGAATATATCTGTCTCCTTGCCTTCATTCTTGCATACCCAAATGACGTTTGTTAGTTCTTATCCTGATAGTAGGAACATTTGCTGTAGTTCTTTTCTTGGCACTGGGGATATCTTCATAGATTCATAGATTGTTACTAGGCTAATGACCCAGGGGGCCTTTCTAAGCCTATTGAAGTTTTTCCCAAAAGAATAATGATGATGTTCTGTATCCAAATAGGACATTGAAGCTGTGGCATTTATTACTATATCTGTCCATAAGGAATATAGGTGCCAATCCCAGTGTAAATTTCCTATCCTCCATCCACTGGTCTAGGTTGCAATTAAACTGGGTAATAGATGAACTCCACTTCATGTGTAGTGGGAGCCTGTTCCATACGAGGGGCAGTCTCTGGGACACATATCTTTCTCTCCAGCATGTTTTGTTTAAGTCACAGACAAAATTCAGGTCCCTAGACCTTGTATTTCTAGTACTCTTTAACTTATGAATATGTACGAGATTTATAAGTGTGGGGTTTGTGGATGCCTTGTAACCCAGGCATAGACACCTCTCAGCAATCTATAGGAGCACCACTTTTTAGCCATAGATATACCTTCTTAAAAAATTCTAGTGTCTGCAGAGGAATCAATGAGAACCCCAAGCATGCAATCATCTGCATACTTAGTCAGCCATAAACCTTCACCATTTGCTTCAATTTCAGAGAAGTAGATGCCTAAAAGGAGCAGGCCCAGTACCAATCCCTGGGGAACTCCACTGGTGACTGGTCTCTTGGTAGAGATGGCCTCACCTCTTTTGACTTCCTGTGTACTATCACTGAGTCAGTTGGCTATTCAACAGGTTATAAAAGGCTTTATACATAAATTTGTCAGCTTATCTATGACACCTGACTGGAGTATTGTATCAAAAGGCTTGGCCAGGTCAAAGTAAGCTGTGTGTACAGTCTTACCTTCATACAATGCTTTGGTGACTTTCTCAAAAAAGTCCAACAGATTTAATAGGCATGACTTTCCTTAAAGAAATCCAAGCTATGATATGTTCAGCATTTCCAAGTTATGTATTTCCTCATTTATCATGTCCATGATGATTCTTTCCATGGCCTTGCATATGGTAAGACTTATGGACCAATAGTTACCCACATAAGTAGTTGAACCTCATTTGTGCAGAGGAATGACTGTGTCCACCTTCCATTCCTTGGGCATAAAACCTGACTGTAGGCAACAGCTGAAAAGTGATTCAAGTAGACCAGAGAGTTTATGTTTCATGCTATTTATTAAACATTCTGGGGTGTTTTCAGGGCCTATTGGTACAGTGTTTTTGGGCTTGGAAAATGCATTGATGACCTGTTCCCTAGTAATGGTTGGGAGGTTGTGCTATGCATTATTTCTTTTAGACTACTGGGAGGGGTGGTGGGAGCAATTTGAGCTGAGTCTGTCAGGTCAAATGTTGACAATGGCTCCCGGTTCACTGTGGGTAATAAAACAAAAGGCAAAATGCATAACTTGTCACTTCGACATTATTTTATTGTCATATAAGATAAGCTCTTTCATCTTATTTACTCCAAACACTTCATCAGATAAAAAAACAGTTGCTAACAGCTCTTTCAAAAAACTTTCAAAATCACGACTAACTCAGCCTTCACTGAAGTCTCTGAAATTTAAAATGCCACTCCAAGTAATACTGTTTTGTTATTAAAAATAAATAAAAATGCACTCCAGATTCCCATACAACTACCAATGATTTCTTTATCAATTTTACATTTGCAAAAACGCATATTTAAACAGGTTGTGTATATGTATATGTTATGCTAAAAACACCTCTTAATCAGAAAAAAAACTTTCTTAAATGGGTCTTTAATTTTAATAGGCAAATGATAGATGACACCTCATTTAATCCTTGCCATCTTCCAGCATTTAAACAAGTTGCCAGTATAACTCTTTTTATCTGGATATAGTCCTTGGGCCCCCTCTTGGATTTGGCACCACCTTCTCTCAAACCATGAATTTAAATTCAGGCCATGGATTTTCAAGTATATGCTGAAATAGCACATTTGTTCCTTTATTCTTCCTAATTTGTTGCTTTATTCTTCCTAATTTGTTGCTTTATTCTTCTTAATTTGTTGCTTTATTCTTCCTAATTTGTTGCTTTATTCTTCCTAATTTGTTGCTTTATTCTTCCTAATTTCATACATATGCTCATCTATTCTATCTCTTACTTTTTGTTCTGTTTTTCCTATATAGAGTCCTGGGCAATGTTGGCATTAAGCCACATACACTATCCCAATAGTGTTACAATTATATTTCTGTTTCACTTTGAATTCTCGGTTATTACTCACAAAATTATCACCCGTCTTAATAAACTTACAATAACTGCAACACCCACACATTCATCTTGTTATAATCTGTTTCCTGTGTTTTCTTTCATACCCTCAAAAGTGTTCCTAAGATTTATTCCTTGTTTATACACAATTAATGGTCTCTCCTCTACTTTTGCTTTGACTATGCTATCATCATCCATTATATTCTAGTTCTTGCATAGAGCCCAATTGACTGATTTACTATCCACTGTATAAGCTGTAATAAGGAACTTATAAATTCCCTATTTTTTATCTTTTTTCTTTCCTTCTTATTTACATTTTTAATTCATTCTCCCAATTCATCATTTACAATGCTACCAGTCAATATAGGGACAAAATGGTTATTTGTTTCTCTTATTAATGACTTTCTCTAATAAATTATTAATCAGTGTATCCGGGTATCCCCTTTTGGTGAACATATCCTTTAAAAGATGACATTCTGCTATAAAATGCTCCTTCTGTGAAACCATACATGCAGCATGCCAAACTGCCCTTTTACAGCTGCTCTCTTCTGGATTGTATGGTGGGAACTACTGTAATGCAAGAATGCATTAGAGTAGGTTGGCTTTCTGTAAATGTTAGATATATACCTCCATATATGTGCTATTTAAGCATATACATGAAAATCCAGGCCATGAATTAAAATTCATGGTTTTAGAGATGGTGGAACCAAATCCAAGAGGGGGTCTAGGAACTTTATATCTAGACAAAAAAGAGTTATACTGGCAATTCCATTTAAATGCTGGAAGTCGGCCAGGATTAAATGAGATGTCATCTATCACTCGCCTATTAAAATTAAAGATGCATGTAAGTTAGCCTTTTCTGATTAAGAGGTTTTTAGCATAAAATGTACATATATAATATGAATTTTTCTAAATGTAAAATTGATCAAAAATCATTGGTGGTTATTGTATGAGAATCTGGTGTGTATTTTTATGTATTTTTAATAATATGACAGTATTAAGTGGAGTGGGTCTTTAAATTTCAGAGAAGTTAAAGGAGGCTTGGTTAGTCATGTGATTTTGAAAGTTTTTGTTTGGATTTTTTTTATCTGATGACATCTTTGGATTAAATAAGAGGAAAGGGTTTATCTTGTGTGACAAAGTATGATTGAAGTGATGAGTTACACAATCCACTTTTTGTTTTATTACATTGTTTTATCTGGTGTTTTGCTTTCAGTGTGGGTGATGCCATTTAGAATATGTTCTGAGCATTGCTGTGTATTTCTCCTGAGTTACAGACATGCTTATAGAAAGCGTTGTGGTTGTCCTTATTTTTTCGTCAAATTTAGTGAAGTATTATATAACCCTCTTAGCTGCCTGTTTAAATTGGTCAGGAGGCTTTTAGTATGTCGAGCTTTGTTCCTCCTACACTTAGCCACATTTTTTTTCTTTTGTTGTATAAATGATATATTGTGATTCCACCAGGGTGGTTTGCCTTTTGAGTTTGTCTTAATCTTAACAGGACTGAGCACAGCTTGGTCTATATAGTCATCAATATGTCTGTCCACAGATTTTGTAAATATTTTGGCATATAAAATGGTGCTTACTAGGTCTGGGGGATCTTGGAATTTATCCAACGTGTCACTTAGTAGACAGACATTAGCAATCATTCCTAAAGATTTTTGTCTTTATTGGATCCCCATTTTAAATTTTTATTTCAAGTTATATTGCCTTGTGGTCCAATCTGATGATCAAAGACATTACATTTGGTGAAGAACATCCCCCCTCCCCATGTTTGTGAGTAGAAAATCGAGGATGTTTGTACCCCTTGTAGGAGAATGGAGCAAGTGTTCCAGGATGTTGGTATTAACAAAGTTTAGGAATAGCTGGGCTTGTGCATTACAAATGGTGTAGGATTCCCATTCTAAGAGGTGTAGTTGAGATCCCCCATGGATATCATATTGGGTTGAATGGTGAAGGACTCTAGTATATTGAGGTAGGTAGATAGGTTGCAAGGATATAGTACAAGACCCTGCTTATGTTGAATTGCACATGTATGAGTTCCAATGGGTCATACACTATTATGTTCTTGGTAAAATGTAATTTTAGTTCTTGATCATGATAATTTTTAGTAAGAGTTGACTACTGAACTCAGCATCATGGCACAGGGGAACTGCACCCTAGAAGACTTGCATTCAATTAGTGACATAAATGCTGGTGGGATCAGGCAGGAAAGGATGGGAATGAGTGGGCCTTGTTGGTACACCAATCCTGGGGAAGGCAGTCTGTCTAGATTCACTGCAATAGCAGCATTAAGAGCTGGACAAGGTCTGGACTGTATACTGCTTGGTTGTGATATTGCTTATGCACAGAAGAGAACATGAACCTCTGAAAGGCAGGCAGTGTGGAGCTCACAAGGGTGCTGTGTCATGTTAATTTAATTTTTATTGTATAATTGTTTAATTATGCATAATTGTATTGTTAATAGGGGAGTTGCTGGTGTATATATATATATATATATATATATATATATATATATATATATATATATATATATATGGGAAGGAGTTTTAAATGATCTTTTACTCCTTGAAGGCTTGGTGCAAGCCAAAGCGCTAGAGATTGGTTTTAATAATAGTTTTGGCTGGCTTTCCGTGATTTATCTGACATTTCTACAGTTCATGTGGTTTTGCTATTTTGGTGATTTATATGGCCAGTGTTCCAGCAGTAAATTTTCTACTTCCTTTTCATGATGAAGCTAGTGACTCTACACAACATACGTTGGATAGTTATTTTTAGACCAGTGGGTGAACATGAACATGTTGAAAGGCAAGAGAATAGTGGTGAAGTGTTATCTTCCACAATATGGGAAAGATTTCTCAATGAGACCAGAACTGTTCCCATAACTCATTTACCGTGGTTGGTAAATGTTCTGCTGATCTTTCTCCTGCTGCCATTAATTTATACAATAAACTAGAGAAACTGCTTAACAAAGAAACCTCTGCTTATTATAATATGGTTAGCCTTCAGCAGTATGTGGAAATGGACATCTCTCCAAGGGGTCTGAGGGCTTTGAAACATCCATCCATGCCCTTTGACTTTGCTGATGCAGACGATAAAATATTTAAGCAGAGGTTGGAGAATGCATCACATCTGTGCTCCATGGAGTGGGTTGCTATACTCACTGAGAGAGATGGGGTGAAGCTGAATAAAATCAGAATGGAGATTTCAGCAGTTTGTTCTAATTTGGCTGCTCTTATTGATAGAGCCCATCTTGAATCATGTCAACAAGATATTAAAACTAAACTTACATCATTAGAACAACAGTTATTGGATCAGAAACTGCAAAAAATATGAAGAGACTTACGAGAGTATGAAAATGGTACAGCTTTTTTAGTCATCCATTTGGAAGAGACACGCACATGTTTGCTTCCACAGGCAGGAAGGAGAAGGTATGCAACATGGTGCAGCATCTTCCAGTGATACAAGCAGGTATAATAGTGAATATGAGGATGAAGAGGCTTATCCCCCACTCCCTGAGGCAAGAAACTCTCAATACATGCAGAAGAACTTTCATACCAATGAAGGGAGTCAGAGAAAAAGGGTCAACAACAGCAAGAACATTTTCGAGACACATAATCGCAATGGAGGGATAAGAAGACCAGATGGAATTGACTCTTTTTATAATAAGACTTGTGACTTAATTATTAACATATGTGGACACATTCTTAGTGAATATTTGTATTATGCTTTGAGATGTGGCCCAAAGTGTGTTCCAATGATCATTCCCAGGTTAAATATTTGTAAAATGTAATTGTTCCAGCTCATTCGTAAATTATATGTATGGAATTTCTTTCATAAAGAAAATTCTGGGGAAAATAGTTTGCCAGATATAGTAAATGTTTGTGATGATGTATTTGAGAATTCTTATAGTGAAAACTTTTCATTTGATGATTCTAATGACTCTTTGGCTTCTTGTATATCTATGTGTTCCAGTGAATTTCATGCTTATTGTTGACTTGATACCACTAATGTTCAACAGAAGAGTTGTTTTATGCCACCATTTAAACACGAGGGGAATGCATCAATTTCATTCTATAGTTGAATTTGAGATAGGCAAAATGTTACAGCAATTTAACAGGAAGAAGGTGACATCATTTTACTAAAAATGAATGGTTAGCATTGGTAAATTTTAGTAAACAATGTGAGTTAATTATTAAGCCCTCAGATAAGGGTAATAGAATTGTTGCTATCCATTATTCTCAGTATTTGAATGTGTGCCATAGTTTATTAATTGATGAGAGAGTGTATGAAATTGTGACTTTAGAAAAATATTTTAAAGATATATTCACTTGATTAGTAAAGGTTTAAGGTTGGGTTATTGGACAGATTCTGATGTTAGGAGTAAACTTGTGTGTGCTGAGTCAGGTATGGGATATTTTTATTGCTTAACTAAGATCCACAAGAACGTTTCTTCTCCACCAGGAAGACCCATTGTGTCTGCCACTAATTATTTCTTACAGAATGTTGGTTTATTTTTGCATACATTTCTGCTGAAAGTGGTTAAACAACCACCATCATATGTTAAAGATTCTTTTGATTTTTTTGGATAAAATTACAAATATACTTTGGAATCCTCAGATGCATTGGATTACTATTGATGTAAAGAGCCTATATATCAATATTAAACATGAGTATAGTATGGAAGTTCTGAGGTTATATTCAGGTGACACTCCTTTGGCTCATTATGTTTTGGAATTGGTTGAATTTAGTTTGGTAAATAATTATTTTGTACTTGAGGAAGCACTGTACCACCAGTTACAAGGCATGGCAATAGGCTTCCCATTTGCCCCCATGTATGCCAACTTGTTTATGGGGATGTTTGAATCTGAATATATATATATATATATATATATATATATATATATATATATATATATATATATGTGTGTGTGTGTGTGTGTGTGTGTGTGTGTGTGTGTGTGTGTGTGTGTGTGTGTGTGAATTTTTTGGTAGGTTTGTCTTGAAATACATGAGATTCATTGACAACCTTATTTTTCTTTGTGAAGGTGGTATTGAACAAGTATCAGAGTTTATAGACAAATTGTATCAGAGCAGGTTCCATATACAGTTTGATGCTCCTCAATATGGTGGTTTTAAAGTAATGTTTCTGGATATGGTTCTTTATGGACAACAAGATGGTTCTATTAGAACCAGTATACATCATAAATTTAATGAAATTAACTAATTTTTACTAGTCACTAGCTGTCATCCATCACATATCATTGAATCTTTGCTTTATGGAGAATTCTTACAAAGTTCTTGTTTATGTAATGATTTTGATAGTATGAATGACGAATTATCTTGTGCAGCCAATATGTTTTTGAGTAGAGGATATGAAGAACATATGGTGGAGGCTGTCCTATGTAGAGTCAGTAAGCATGATATAAATAAAACTCCTTACAAAAATATAGGTAGTTATAATGAACAACAAAAGGAAAGGGAGGCAACAAATGATAGCTTTTTTTTATAGTGACTACACATAATGTCCTGAGCCCCACTACAAAAAAGTCATTATTGTATTATTGGAACATTTTAGGTAAATATAGGGACTTACAAGATGTTACACAGAAGGCTCCTATATTTTCATACAGAAGGGGTAGGAATATTAAGGACATGGTAATCCATAGTAAATTTCAGAGACCTGTTGACATTTTGGTGCAGAGTGTTAACGTAACAAATGTATTTGTTGTACATATATAGTTAATACATTTTCAAATATTAATGATGTGTCCTTTATGGTTAAAGGGGAATTTAATTGTTTGACTGAAGGTGTTATATTTGCTATTAAATGTGAATGCAAACTTTTTTATTTATATAGGACAAACAAAAAGGGCTTTCGAGATGAGATTACAAGAACACTTGAGAGATATTAAATCTGGTAAGCTTGAAAGTCCTTTAGCACAACACTTTAAAAGTTTTCATAATTGTAATCTGGGTGGCCTCAAGGCTACTATTTTAGAGAAGGTATATTGTGATATAGGTTGTAAACGTACTGGTAAATTATTATATAAGGAAGCATTATGTATTCTGAAATATTCCACTTTGACCCCTAGAGGGCTTAATGCAGCATGCTGCCTGAAGTGTCTGATTTAAATTTAAATTTTATTGTATAATTGTTTAATTATGCTTAATTGTATTGTTAATAGGGGAGTTGCTGGTATATATGGAAATGAGTTTTAAATGAATTTTTACTCCTTGAAGGCTTGGTATAAGCAGAGGCACTAGAGATTGGTTTTAATAATAATTTTGGCTGGCTTTTCATGGTTTATTTATCTAACATTTCTACAGTTCATGTGGTTTTGCTATGCTGTGTCTTGTTGTTGGTTAGGTAATTACTCCCAGCAGTAGTATGATGCTACATCAGAATCTTCAGTCTCCTCACTGGTCCCAGGTTTACATTGGGTGGAACCCAGCGGTGATGCTAATGTGGATCTAGTACACCCAGTGAAAAAGACAGGAGCTTGTGGCAGCAATGATCTGCTATGGGGAGGTGGATAGGAAAAAAAGAAAACAAATTATTTGTTTGCTTCTTGAAGTTGAATGGACCCCTTTGGAAAGAGAGGCATGCATGTAAGACTTTATTCCTGCTCTTTATCTCTTCATCTACAGAATGTATATCATCCTTTAGACAGATGTTTAATATTATACTTATCATGGACACTGACATGTATGTGTGTCTGTGTGTATACATATATGTGTATGTCTGTGTGTGTGTGTGTGTGTGTGTGTGTGTGTGTGTGTGTGTGTGTGTGTGTGTGTGTGTGTGTATATATATATATATATATATATATATATATATATATATATATATATATATACAGATTTAGATATATATTCATATGTTTGAATGAGGTTGATTAGTAATATGTCTCAACCAATTCTCATCCTACAAACTCGTCATTACCGGGAAGCATTTTGACACATATTAATTAATTAAAATAAAAAATACTGAAATCTAAACCTAGCAACTGGGTGGATTTAGGAAAGGTAGCTACACAGTGGTTAGTGCATTTGTGCAACAAGCAGCAATAAGCATGGATGGCCATGTTATATACTGATGACCACATAACCAAGCACTGCCTGTGATAATGAGGCAGAGGGACTGAGAAACATTTACATGAACACAAAGCTGCTGTGCCTGCATTAGAACTATAAATGGCATTATGCTCATGCTCAGGCAAAGTGAAGTAGTGTACAATGTTATGACTTCCTGCAGCTCTTGTAAAAAATGTTTCAGCAAGAGGATTTCACTGCATCCGCTTCAGTTGATGTTGTGCAATGTCAGCAGCAGAGGTGTCATGTCATCTGATCACACTTAACATTTCATGTATATGTGACAATGGCATAGTGTACTGTTACTATATGGACAGGGATACCATGCAAATAAATTGTGGACATGTGTCAGCCTCATCTACTGTCCATGGGAGTCATGGAGTACTTATCCCAGTCGACACAGAAGATAAGTGTGGCTTTACATATATTAACTACAGGGCTATTGCAGCTACCAAATGGGAACACAGTGGGAATACCTTAGGGGACTGCCTTGGGAATACTCCATCAGTTCCTTGATGTCATGTTTCAGCATGTCAGGGAGTACATGTGGTTACCATGTATGCTAAAGTAGACAACCAACACTAAATGGGACTTCTGTGTTATAACCCCTTTCTTTACTAGGGGGTCATAGAGTGTAAACACATGGAAGTAAATGCTCCACCTGATTTAAAGAGAAGGAGGTACATGAACTGAACATGATATCACTCCTTCAAATGCCATGTGGTATGTAATACTAACGGTATCATCTGCATTGAATGTGCCGGCCAACCTGGCACCTTTTATTTATTATTTATTTATTTATTTATTTATTTATTTGACATTTGTTTACTGGAAAGTCTGACTGGGAAAAAGACCATTTTCACTGGAGGCCTGGGGAGAAAGGCTCCAGATGCATGTTTTTCGAATGTGGGAGGAAACAGGATAACCCAGGGGAAACCCACATGAATGCAGATAGGACCTGCAGACTCCACACAGAAGGCAACCCAGCCAAGAACTGAACCAGAGAGCCTCTTGCTGTGCCTTTTTATGACTCCTACATATGGCACACATGTGATCTTTACCACTGGTTTGTGAAGGGTGATTTCCCACATTGGCATCTTGAGGGTGAAGCTAGATATGCACTGAAACCTTGGTTTATGATATAAATTAGAAGTCCACAGAATCAAACTGACCACGGAGTAGAACAGTGTCCTAGCACAAATGACAAACAACATAGATGGTGTGTTTAGGCTGCTGAAGTCATAGTTTTGCTGCATGGCTACACCTGATGGTGCCCTGAGGACTCCACCACAAATGCTACAATAGTGACTCATTCTATGTTACATACTATTATAATTAGAAGAAAGCAGTTACAGCAGGGTGGGCTCTTGCAAGGACAACACCACAAGAAGCAGCATCAGGTTTACCAATAGTCAGAAGAGGAACAAGCAGCATGGCTTGATCATGCCAGATGGATGCAACCACATTATGCCATGCAACAAGCAAAGAATCAGTAGATTGCAAATAGCCTGATGACATTATTAAGCAACAGTAAAGCAAATACACTGCAGCAAATGTGATGCATGCAGAAATACCAGACTGTGCTTATACATATGCTATCTCAGTAGCACAATGAATAGCAAACCTTTCTTTGGAGCCAAAAGTTGTGGATTCTATTCACACACTCGGTACTTGTATTGATTTTTGCCCCCTTCTGTATGTATGTTACCAGGCATATGCTGCAACTGCAATGTCCGTACTGGTTATTTACAAAAAGAATACTATGCTTGAGCATTACATCCTATGCAGATCAATTTAAAGCCTTATGTCTCTCTCTGCCCTGCTTCCTAGACACTGTTGAGAGTTTATCTCTACCTGGTATACAAGGCATCCTTTGATACCTCTTTGATAGGCCTATTGCATGTCCACAAAACAAACAGCATCAGAACCTGTAGGTCTAAAGACATTCTTTATGATGTAAGTCAGACATGTTGGAGGGGCAGGTATGTATCTAAGAGAATTCCAATTCTCTGGAATAGGCTTCTTATCCGCATGAAGCAGAGCCCTTCCTTAACCCTCTTCAAGTATAACCTGGTCCAGTGGATGGGAAATCAGAAATTCATCCTGGCTGGCACCTATGTCTCTGATGTATGGAAGCAGTCATTAATTCATGCCCAAAGCTAACATACACCCTACAATCAACTGCTAAGGCACAGAAACTCATGGGATAAATTTGGGGTTGCATGTCTATGCTTATTAAGGCCCCAGTAATCCTTAGCCCAAAATATGCCTATAAGGCTATGAGCCTATAATTTGGCCATGCTGTGAATCAGACATAGGCAACATCAAGTAACAATGTATGCAGAGTGGGGTACAATTAATATAATTTGCATATGTGAACAAGGGTGTATAAGAGTGTTTGCTATTCACAAGGAAGAGTTAGAGTGTAAATTCTGAGTTATAGTAACAGAAAAAGTGTGTCCATGGATAGCATGGGTAGTGTGGCCATGGGGTGGGTTCTCTGCAGGGACACAGCTACAACACATGGTGCAGCACTGCACCTTGGCTGACTAGAGAGGTTCAGCATCCATGACAGGGAGTTCATCTTTTTGTGCATGCCCTTACCCATAACAGCTAGCTATGCCAGTAGTTGCACTTACTGTATCAAGA
The DNA here is from genome assembly GCF_019279795.1 of Protopterus annectens. Classification (NCBI taxonomy): domain Eukaryota; kingdom Metazoa; phylum Chordata; order Ceratodontiformes; family Protopteridae; genus Protopterus; species Protopterus annectens. Next base: position 322,012,750 of record NC_056725.1, read on the forward strand.
CCTAGGCTACAGAAATGGCTGCTTAGGCCCACCACACTTCTTTTATATATAGTATCCCAATGAATCTATCCAATGTTAGCCATTATTTTGTCCTGGGTATGTGCAGACACAGAGATAGTCTTCATGATCTGATTGCGGGATGTGGGAGGGGGTCTATCCAACACATAATCTGCAATGTCTGACTTTTCTAACTCATCCAAGCTATCATTATCAGAGACTAAATGTCCTCTAAAATTAGATGAGCTTATTACACAGTTTTGGTACCAGATAATGAATCACCTGTGAATACACTAAAACAAAAAATAGCCAGTGTAAGCTCCAGACCACAAAATCCTTTATAAACGCATTCTATGAACACCTTCAGGAATGCATGGATCATGCAATCCCAAATAAAACCAAGACCCAATCCTCCAAAGGCAGACGTCTTGTCTGGTGGACCCCAGCCATAAACAAACTATACAATAGAAGGAGGAAGCTATTACATGACAGAGCAAAATCCCAAAAAGGGAAGGCATCTCTGATCAGTATTAGCAAAAAACTACGGGCACTCATAAAATCTTCTAAGGCCAGCTTTGAGAGAAAAATTGCACAGGACACTAAGGATAATCACAAGGCTTTCTTTAGTTATGTTAGGAACCTGGGTGGGAATTCCCAGATATGGTCAGAATTAGTCCAAAATGACAAAAAATACACCGAACCCACAGACATTGCCAACATCCTAGCTGACAGGTTTAGAGAAAACTTCTCCACCCCCTCCCCACCAAAAGGGCTAATATCTATCCCAGCAGAGTGCTGCCCCCCTGACATCTCAGATGCTCAGGTAAGAGCTGCCCTATCCAAAGCAAGAAACACAGCATCAATGGGACCAGACGGTGTCCCGGGCTGCGTCCTACATGAACTCCAAGAAGAGCTAAACCCAAACCTAAAACTACTGTTCAATCTCAGCCTTACTACAGGATATGTACCCAAAGAGTGGCGTACAGCAACAGTGGTCCCACTCCACAAAGGTGGTGCCTCAATGGATCCTGGAAAATATCGCCCATAAGTCTCACTAGCTTGGTCTGCAAAGCTATGGAAAGGATCATCATGGACCTTATAAATAAAGATATTGGGGACCTACAGACACTGGATCCTACCCAGTTCGGCTTTGTTAAGGGCAGATCCTGCCTCTTAAACCTGGTCGATTTCTTTGAAACAGTCACCAAGGCCATTGACAAGGGGAAGGTGGTCCACACAGCCTACCTGGACCTCGCAAAAGCCTTTGATACAATACCCCACTCGGGCATTATAGATAAGCTCACCAGCTTAAATATAAACCCCTATGTCACTAGATGGGTTGCAAACTGGCTCAAGGTCAGAACCCACATGGTTAGAATAGCTGGAGCCATGTCAGACTCCAAACCAGTTACAAGTGGCATCCCACAAGGCTCAGTCTTGGGACCTCTCTTGTTCGGTATATATTTCTCGGAGGTACAGGCCAACATGGAAGGACTGTGGCTGACCAAGTTCGCAGATGACTGCAAACTGGGCCCCATAATAGACTCTCCAGCTGACACAAGCATCCTCCAAAGGGCCTCATAGAAACAGACAACTGGTGCCAGAGCCATGGCCTCAAGCTAAATGCCAAAAAGTGTATAGTCATCCCCTTTGGCAAAAACAAAGTGCCCACAAATTACCACATAGGTGGTAATCCATTAAGTACAGAAGAAGTAATTAGGGACCTGGGGACCCAAGTTGATAGCAATCTCTCATTTGACAACCACGTGGCCAAAGTGGTTAGAAAAACATTTTATATAGCCCACCTAATCATGAAGGGATTCACATCTAGATCAGGGGAGGTCATCGTGCCTCTTTACTCATCCCTCATCAGGCCCATAATTGAGTACAATGCCCCTTTTGGGATGTACCTTACCAGACACCTGCAGCAACTGGAAAGACCCCAAAAGTACCTCACCAAGAGGATAAAGGGGCTCAAACAGATGCCGTATGCTGCCCGGTTAAAGAAACTCCAGCTCTACTCAGTGGCATACCACCTGCTCAGAGGTGATCTGTGCCTGACGTATACAGCCATGTCCAACCCGGAATTAATGGACATGCTGCACCTCAGAAAATCCAAATCCCATCGAGCTACGTGCTCGAGGGACTTAAACCTCAGCACTGAAATAAATAGGACATGCTGGAGGGACAGATTCATAACCCAGAGGCTCCCTTCACTCTGGAATAAAATCCCAGTCCAGGTTAGGCAGAGTCCCTCATTGACTCTCTTCAAGAGGAATCTTGATGAGTGGATGGGAGATCGTAGGTTTACCCCGGGTATCACTTCTGTGTCACTGTTAGACAGAGGCACAGTATACTAACCTCGAAAAGGGGCATAGCAAAATTAATTTAAAATGGGTGGCGAAAGCCATACACACTCTGGCTAGGCTTATAAATGCCCTAGGGCAGATAGCCTAGTATGAACCTATGAACCTATGAACCTAAGTGAGAGTATCATAATTTCCTTTTCTGAATGCCATTAACATTGCAGTACAGGTTAGTACCCCAACTCTGATGTTATTAGGACTGCTGCAGGTCAGTACCTCATTTTACTTTAATGTATCCCACCTCTATGTTCAAAGTTCACGTTATTCCATATTGAGGTATTTCTCCAATGTGTTTTGCCTCCCTGCTTTGTTTGGCAACTGCCTTTGCACTCTTTATTCCATCTCTGTGTTTTCTGCTGCTATAACGATACCTATATTCCACCCATAGGTGTCTGAGATATTTTCCATTTCATGAAACATTTCTCCTCATATACGTCACTGTTCATTTCATCAACATTGTCAATACTGATTTTCCAATGGTGTGTGCAAACTCACGCCAACTATCAGAGGTGCTTGTGCACATCCATATTTAACTCAGCTGCTTGAACATTAAACTAGCTCCTCTGTGATCTAACACATTCTGGCCAAGGGTTTGTGCTGGGGTTGCCATGCAGAGCTGCTCACACACTTAGGTAAAAAGCACTGAGGAGTGCTGCACATGAAACGCAGATAGTGGTGGCTTGGCCACGGTCACTGACACAGCATTTTTAAATCCCCATTTGTTTAATATCATGGGTGTTTCAGCTTTGGGTTTTGTCATCGACTATGTTTCACTATACTAGCAATCTTTTCAGCACCATGTTTGCATCATTCTATGTTTCTTGATTTTGCTGTTCTATAATGAATGTGACTCTTTGCACAAAAGCACAAATGTTGATGGTAGGTAATGGCAACATTATTATAATTGTCTGCACTTTGCAGAATAGCATGTTCTCTGTACTTAACAGAAATTAACACCATTCCTTGTAATGCTGTCCTACATATTTATGACTTTTTCTATCACAGATAATATTCTTAATGTCTTTCCTGTTCTGTAAAACTTGTATCTCCAAACTATGTATCCTTCTTAGATATCAGTTTTTTGAAAGGCAGTTTTCCTTTTTTTCTCTCTCTGTCCTTGGTTCACATAATAAAGATAGCTGATCCTCTTCCTTCATCCAACCAACATATTAATTTTTAATCCTAAGAGATTGCAACAAATTTGAAGGAAGTTCACCTGTCCATAACATAACTCCCAAGTAGGTGAGAACCTTTATCCCTGTTCTTACCAACCAGAGGAACTCACAGGAAATGCCAACATCAAGTTTAAAGTAGGGCCATCGCTTACCAGAGGTGAGACATAGCTCATTCATTACCCAGTTTTGTCTCAAAAGTCCTGCCTATTTTTTCAATTTAAAAGACGTGGTAGGGAGCAGCCCAGAAAAAGAAGAAAAAAACATATAGACTGACCTCCTACTTAACTGTCATCCCCAGGGTACCGTTTAAACTTTCACAATAGCTGCCCAGATAAGATGCAAATACATTGCCACACATAATAACTTCCTGGAAGGTGGCACACTTCTCAAAGCACAGGCATCGCCATGCCCACTGTTGCTGTTTATCCATCTGAATGCCTTTATATAACAGAACACAGTGAGAAGTTTGTAGCCCCACCCCCAAGGATGGGTGGACCAATCACCACTGATAACTCTCATGTTTTCCCATCCAATCCCTCTAGTGCCTACGCCAATAGCCACACATGGGTAGTCAGTGTCCTAATCAGGGACTTGCCCCTCTATATGATATGCAAAGAAAGGACCTTCATGGATACTCCTGATTATCTTGAGGGACTTGAAACATATGAAGCTATTTAATCTGTTATACAAAATGAAATATAATGTTACTGAAATCCTCAGAACTGCATACAACACTTTAGGTGGATACTTGTCATGGGTCATAATGAGGAATAAAAATAATGTTTTATTTTCTTTATTTGCTGCTTTCTTCTAAGCATTTTGATTTTCTATCAGTCACCCATATGTACTGTCCTATTGCTTCCTTAAATGGAATCCATCTAATATACAGCCACTACAAGTCACATTCTTCTTCATGTTTTTGCTACTCTTCTACCCTCAGATCTATTACAAACAACAAGCCAATAAGTGTTGGCTTATTTGTAAGTAAGATGAATGAATTAGCATTTTCTTTCACTTTGTATATGATGTCATATTTAAGTCCTTTCAGCTCTCTTAGTAGGTTTGAGTACTGAGAATATTTATCAAGATATGCAAAATGATGCGCCACACACATAAGGATATGTCCTTATTGCTAATTAAATGTCTGGCATTAACTTCTATATTATCAAATTTTGATATAAAAAATAACAAGGCACATTTAAAGTATGCAACATTTGTTGGAGAGATAATTAATACTACTTTTCTTAACTTTACACTTATTCTTTGTCATGTATTATGCACGTCTATACAGATTATTATCATCTAAAGTTACATTTGGAGTGTCAAACTAATTTGAAATGAAGCTTTTATAGAAGATGAAATTGGTTTTATACTCATTTGGATAAGCAAATATAAATGAAGAAGATATACGAAAAAAATAATTACACATTATGGGACTCCGAAGTGTTGTCTATTTTAATTCAGCTGGAGCACGATAAAATTAAAAGTAAGAATAAATTAGTGGTAAAATGAGAAAACAGTCAATTTTCAATCAAGTGTTAACCTAAGAAATGAAGGTTTTAATTATGTAGCACAACACTATCTTACTTTTAACTTTATTTTGCCACTTTCTATGTAGTTATAAAATATGTATTTGTGGATAGCTGTGTTTAAAGGTGCACAGTGATATAATATTTTATATGGCAGTTTGTAATTAATACACACTTCAGTAATTTATCTCTCTGTCTAATGCAGCCTTATCTGTTTGTTGGAAAGAACTGGACTACCCACTGCTGATTTTTATTAAAGGAATCATCCACTGCCTGTCTGACTTAATATAAAAGGCAAGGTGCACATAATCAAGTAGCAAAACCTCTGCAAGCTGTTGTACATTGAAGAAAGAGATGAGTATTTGTGAGTATGAGTTGCATCTTCTCTGCAAACAGAATGCCAAGTTGAACTCTTTTGTTATTCTTAGAAATAGAACAAGACTCGAACAGTTCAAATATTACAAAAAAATAGTTCACCCTTAAGGCTCAAGCACTTTCCAAAGATATGAGACCTGCTTCTTAAAAAAAAATGTTTACAAATATGCTTGGCATCATCACTGTTCGTAAACAGTTGACAAAAATTTAAGTGCAGAATTCACTGCATGAGGAAATATCAGCTATCTGACAAGGGCAGTTTATGTGCATCAGTCCTTTACCTTAATGTTTTAACCTAAGATTTTTACAGTGCATGTGGGATGCCATTAGAAACAGGACAATGGGGAGAGAATGCAGCAGAAAATTAAGGTGACCTCTGCAAGAAACCATAGAATTTCCTGTGCTTGGCCACTATTGTACAACCAGAGCATCAGCTGAAACACAGTCATAGAAAGCACCATCAGTTGAACACTAAGGATATTAGTTAAAAATTGTATGAAATGCAAACTGCTTCTGATCTGGGTTAAATTTGGATTAAATGTTATTTGGATATCTTCTGGAGGTTTAGAAATGTATAAGCTTTCATTTTATTTTTTTTTACTGCAGCCAAGTTCAGGTTTGAAGCTCCTAATACTCCATAATGACATAACAATTACAAGAAGTTCAACAATTCAAGGGGTTGGAGGCTGGTGTAATGGTTAACGTGTTTAACTTACAAACACAAGGAACAAAGTTTGATTGACACCTTTGACAGGAAAATCAGCTAGGATTAAACTGTCTGTCAATAGGAGCTAGTCTATTACCTCTGAACCTCTAAAGGTTTCAAATGAGATGACAAATGACAAATTCTGAAAAAAAAAATCTCAGCTTCGATTCCACCTGTTTGTAGAATCAGACCATAGAAAGCTTCTGCTTCTCCATTAACTTTTGGCATTATTTCAGCAGCTCAAGTATATGCCAAGAGTCTGGGAAAATTGTATGAAGTTTGTGGTACTATGCATTGTATGTCTTTGAATACCATTTAGTTCATGGTCTAGTTTGACATGTCATGTTATTATTTCAGTATTTTATTTAGACCCCATCATTAGTGTGCATATAGAAGACCTTCAGTATCATCGTACAAAACTGAGACTGTTACCACTGAAAAGCAAATTGCTAAAATGTCTAAAAGACAAAAATGCTAGCAAGAGAATACTGAGGCATAGCAGACAATACTGTACAGACTTTGTTCAGACTTACAGTGATACGATTCTAGCATCTTAGTACAGATTATGGGACAACACACATAGTGACATGGCATACAGTTTAATGGAAGCACTACTGACCTTTAAAATGCCACATTCTCAGAACAAAGCTGAAGACAAATCAGCAACAATAGTATGTTTAGTTGTACAGTTTACTGCTGTACCCACTGAGAATAAATGTAATCTGAATTTATCTGATCTTATTTGATCCTTAGTAGCAGATAATGCGCATTCATCAAATGCATCTGTCACACACAGACACACACACACACACACACACACACACACACACACACACACACACACACACACACACACACACACACACACACACACACACACACACACACACACACATATGCATGCAGTATAATGTCCATTACTGCAAGGAATACCTTTATTCAATGAACCAAAGCAAGAAGTATGTCTTCCGTCTCAATTTATAACACTAGGACAGAAGTAAACTGATACAGTATGATGACCAGCACACTGTATTGCTGATCTCCATAGCCAGCCAAAAGACACAGTCTAAGCAATGGTACACATACTATACTCATGTTGAAGAGCCCTGATCGGCATATTTTTCTTAGCCATATACCTTCTAATTGTACTATTTTTATCTATTGTTTTATTCACGACACATCCACTGCACTAATATCCTTCACAGCCATGGCCAATAAAGCCCTAGACTCAGGACACATTGTATCAGTCCATTTCCTGCACCTTTTGAAGGCATTCTATACCATCTCATACTCTAGCCTCTTCTCTGAGCTCTCCAGTATAGGACTATCTCCCCAGTCACTTAATTGGTTCAAAAGCTATCTCTACAACAGACAGTATGCTGTTAAATGTCAGAATTCCATTTTCCATTCCCTTCACAACCCTACAGGTGTACCTCAAGGCTCTGTTTTAGGCCCTCTTCTGTTTAACATTTTTGTCAATAACCTCCACCAAGCTACCCTGCAGGGCACCCTAGTCCAGTATGCAGATGAATCCAGTATAATCTGCTCTGCTGGCAACACAAATATATTACAGCAAACTTCCCAAGCAGCATTTTCCACTGTGCAAATTTGGCTTCATTAAAGTCACTTTTCTTTAAATCCCCCAAAAACTAAACTTTTGATCTTCACTCCCAAGGGAAATACACCTATGAATAAAGCTGACCTCAATATATTCTCTCTTAACTCTACCAAAACTGAGTTAGTAAGCCTCATTAAATTGTTAGGAGTAATAATCAATGAAAACCTTATATTCGATCTGCACAGCCAAACTAATATAAGTAATACCCACAAAAAACTTGAATTATTCTACAGACTCAATAAGTCCCTCTCCCTTCTGACTGAACATGTACTGGCACTATCTTACCTGTTACCGTTACAAACCTATGGCGCACCTTTGCTAACCAACCTGCAGTCCTCCTTGAAAACAAAATTAGAAACATGCTATAACAAGATTACTAAATTTGCTACAAAACAGTCACCATTCTACTAATCATTGTATTACCTTAAAAAATGACAGTGGCTTGAATAACTCCACTATCTATCACTCCTTCAGCTCACAACTATATATACTTTCATTCAGAAAACACAAGACTGCTCCCTACTTACCCTTTACAACCCCATTAGGCCTCTACAATCTAAACACCAACATGTTCTTCAAGTTCATAAACCCAAATCACCTGCAGGCCAGTTATTAGAGTCTTGGAACATTGCCAGAAATTGGAACAACCTACCTCCATTTATCCATGTACAACAAAGCCTATCTAACTTCAGAATTGCACTGTGCAGTTATCTCCCTTCCAACTGTACTTGTAACTGTTCATTTCCTTTCTCTGCTATTGCTTAATCTATCATTTGAATCTAAATCTGGTTTTATCTAGTTCCTTCTCCAACTTTTTTCTTTTATAAAAATTCCAGACAAACGTTTAACTGCTTAATTCTTTCTCCTACTTTTTCTTAATGGTCTAACCACTTCCCCGACTTTTCACCCTCTATCCACTTTCCTTCCACTTCATTCTTCTTTCTTCTCTTCTATCTTTTTCTTTTTATGGTCCATTCTACTTACTTTCCCTCCTCCATCTCTCATCTTCCTCTTTTCCCTATGTTTTCCTACTTCCTTCTTCCCTATATATTACAAAGTATTCTTCTTATGCCATTCTCTCTATGCTGGATTTACATGTATTCCTCAGTGCTCATAAGTATATAATATTGAACTATTTTGTTTTGCCTGGTATTTTGTCATATTATTATTGTCCATATTATGAATATGTTTATCTGTGCTGATAGTATAATGATGTATTTGCTTTATCTATATACTAACATTTTCTATATAAATTTTCTACTAATTTATTTTATTTTATTTTTTTTATAATTCTCTTGATCTTTTTTTGAAACTGTTATTGAAACTTCTGAAAACTTTATGAAGGTTTCAATGGTACCTTGAAGCTTTTCTACCCAGGTCTCCACTGAAAATGGGCTTATTTTGACCCAGTAGACTTTTCCAGTAAACAAATGCCAATAGATATATATATATGGGATGCACAAGCCAGTGCATTTTTTTGTGCCGGTCCTAAGCCTGGATAAATGGGGAGGGTTGAGACAGGAAGGGCATCCGGCATAAAACTTAGCCAAATCATTTCATGCAGTCACCAATAAGTATTTTCATACCAGATCGGTTGAGGCCCGGATTAACAACGACCGCCACAAGTACTGTTAGCCAACAGGGTGCTGGTAGAAATTGGGCTACTGTTGGCTGAAGGAGGAGAAGAGGTGGAAGGCATGGCCGAAGGCAGGAAGAGAGGAGAAAGGCTAGGACTGTGGTAGCGAGGGTCGGAACTTTGAATGTTGGCAGTATGACTGGTATAGGGAGAGAGCTAGCTGATATGATGGACAGAAGGAAGGTTGGTATATTTTGTGTGCAAGAGACCAAATGGAAGGGGAGTAAAGCTAGGTGTATTGAAGGTGGGTTCAAATTGTTTTATCATGGTGTGGATGGGAGGAGAAATGGCATAGGAGCTATTCTGAATGAACAGTATGCTAAGAATGTTTTGGAGGTGAAAAGAGTGTCGGATAGAGTGATGTTTATGAAGCTGGAAATTGATGGTGTAATGATGAATGTTGTTAGTGTGTATGCTCCACAAGTTGGGTGTGCAATGGATGAGAAAGAAAAATTTTGGAGTGAATTGGATGAAGTGGTGATGACTGTACCCAAGGGTGAGAGAGTGGTGATTGGAGCAGATTTCAATGGGCATGTTGGTGAAGGGAACAGAGGGGATGAGGAAGTGATGGGTGGGTATGGTGTTAAACAGAGGAATGCAGAAGGTCAGATGGTAGTGGATTTTACGAAAAGGATGGACATGGCTGTGGTGAATACGTATTTTAACAAGAGGGAGGAGCATAGGGTGACATACAAGAGTGGAGGAAAATGCACACAGATGGATTATATCTTATGTAGGAGGGCCAGTTTGAAGGAGATTGGAGACTGTAAAGTGGTGACTGGAGAAAGTGTAGTTAGGCAGCATAGGATGGTGGTTTGTAGGATGATGTTGGTGATCAAGAAGAGGAGCAGGAGTGTGAGGGCAGCACCAAGGATCAAATGGTGGAAATTGAAAAAGGATAATTGTGAGGTGGAGTTCAGGGATGAGCTAAGACAGGCACTGGGTGGCAGTGAAGAGTTACCAAATAGCTGGGTAACTACAGCAGATCTAGTAAGGGAGATGGCTAGAAAGGTGCTTGGTATCACATCTGGACAGAGGAAGGACGACAAGGATACATGGTGGTGGAATGAGGAAGTACAGGAGAGTATACAGAGAAAGAGGTTGGCAAAGAAGAAGTGGAATTGTCAGAGAGATGAAGAAAGTAGACAGGAGTATAAGGAGATGAGGTGCATGGCAAAGAGAGAGGTGGTGAAGGCTAAGGATAAGGCATATGAAGAGTTGTAGGAAAGGTTGGACACTAAGGAGGGAGAAGAGGACCTTTACCAATTGGCTAGACAGAGGGACCAAGCTAAGAAAGATGTGCAGCAGGTAAAGGTGATAAAGGATAATGAGGAAAACGTACTCACAAGCGAGGAGAGTGTGTTGAGGAGATGGAAAGAGTACTCTGAGGGGTTGATGAATGAAGAGAATGAGAGGGAGAGAAGGTTGGATGATGTAGGGATAGTGAATCATGAAGTACAATGGATTAGCAAGGAGGAAGTAAGGATAGCTATGAAAAGAATGAAGAATGGAAAGGCTGTTGGCCCAGATGACATACCTGTGGAAGCATGGAGGTGTTTAGGTGAAATGGCTGTGGAGTTTTTAACCAGATTGTTTAATGAAATCTTGGAAAGTGAGAGGATGCCTGAGGAATGGGGAAAAAGTGTTTTGGTACCGATTTTTAAGAATAAGGGTGATGTGCAGAGCTGTAGTAACTACAGAGGGATTAAACTGATCAGTCACAGCATGAAGTTATGGGAAAGAGTAGTGGAAGCAAGGTTAAGAAGGGACATGATGATTAGTGATCAGCAGTATGGTTTCATGCCGGGAAAGAGCACTACAGATGCGATGTTTGCTCTGAGAGTGTTGATGGAGAAGTACAGAGAATGTCAGAAGGAGATGCATTTTGTTTTTGTAGACTTAGTGAAAGCATATGACAGGGTGCCTAGACAGCAGTTGTGGTATTGTATGAGGAAGTCAGGAGTGTCAGAAAAGTATGTAAGAGTGGTACAGGATATGTACGAGGGTAGTGTGACAGCGGTGAGGTCTGCGGTGGGAGTGACAGATGCATTTAAGGTGGAGGTGGGATTACATCAAGGTTCAGCTCTGAGACCTTTCTTATTTGTAATGGTGATGGACAGGTTGACAGACGAGATCAGATAGGAGTCCCCATGGACTATGATGTTTGCAGATGACATTGTGATCTGTAGTGAGAGTAGGGAACAGGTAGAGGAGACCCTGGAGAGGTGGAGATATGCTCTAGAGAGAAGAGGAATGAAGGTCAGCAGGACTAAGACAGAATATATGTGTGTGAATGAGAGGGAGGATAGAGGAATGGTGAGGATGCAAGGAGTAGAGGTGGTGAAGGTGGATGAGTTTAAATACTTGGGATCAATAGTTCAGAGTAACAGTGGGTGTGGAAGAGAGGTGAAAAAGAGAGTACAGGCAGAACAGAGTGGGTGGAGAAGAGTGTCAGGAGTGATTTGTGACAGACGAGTACCTGTAAGAGTGAAAGGGAAGGTCTACAAGAGGGTAGTGAGACAAGCTATGTTATATGGGTTGGAGACAGTGGCATTGACAAAAAGGCAGGAGTTTGAGCTGGATGTGGCAGAATTAAAGATGTTAAGATTTGCACTGGGTGTGATGAGGGTGGACAGGATTAGGAATAAGTATATTAGAATGTCAGCTCAGGTTGGATGGTTTGGAGACAAAGCCAGAGAGGCATGATTACATTGGTTTGGACATGTGCTGAGGAGGGATGCTGAGTATATTGGGAAAAAGATGCTAAGGATGAAGTTACCAGGTAACAGGAAAAGAAGAAGGCCTAAGATAAGGTTTATGGATGTGGTGGGAGAGGACATGCAAGTGGTTGGTGTGACAGAGCAAGATGCAGAGGCAGGAAGAAATGGAAACAGGTAATCTGCTGTGGCGACCCCTAATGGGAACAGCCGAAAGAAGATGATGATGATATATATATATATATACATATCCATGTTTAAAACATGGATGCCAAGAAATTCATCTTTTAGTGTAACTTATCGATCAGCATGTTTAGTGGAAGAAAATGCAGCACTCAGGATCAAACACTTGAAATATGTGAATACAATGCAAGCTTCACACACGCAGTGAACAAAAGATATGAATGAACCCAATATGCTGGAACTGCAAAGCAGGGATCTTACTACTGACCCACGGAGTAGCCCAAGTGTTAAACATTATGCTAATGCTGACAAGCACAAGTCATGTGTTGGAGACTTTACGATCAGAACTATATTGATATATATAACATATACTTATATATTAATAGGGACACTTGAGGTGTTTGTTTAGTGCTTTAGAGAATAAAATTCAGCCATCTCTTCATCTTCCTATGTCTCTTCATCTTCCTAATCTGTTTATCCAAATGTAGATAATCATTTTTAATTCAAATGCACAGGCCTGATGCAATTTGCTCAGCTTGGTCCCAGGCATATTGTTCAGCATTTAAATAATATATTTCCTAATTTCAATATGTCGAAACTACAAGACTATATACATGCCCACTATTATAAGCCATGTCAATCCATCTACCTTCACTCCTTTCACATTAGACTTTGTAGAATCTGATATGCCCTTGGCATTAATCTGTTACTATGCAAAACTGCTGCATTTGACATTTTTACTATGTATTAGCAATGCTTATAGTTTGCTGTTTGCTGACTTCCTTATACTTGTAACATGGTTTCAGCTTATTATTTGTTAGTGACGCTTATATTCTGGGTCTTGTTGCATTTTATACTTATTACAATGTCAATATTCTGATGTCTGTTTAATTGATTGCATTTGCCTAAATGACCTGGTCCTTACTGAAAAAGTTCCTTTGGTCAGATCACTTACCAGGTTAGGGGAATAAAATCAATAAATAAGTCACACTAGGGTGTGCACTGAAAAGGTGTTAAGGTGCACTTAGGATGCTGTGATCCATGCAAGTGCCTTCCATGTCTGGTTATGGCACATTATCTGTTTATTGCACAGCATATATAACCATATTAAAGAAATGGGAGAAATGTTGTTGCGCAGTCATTTTTCAGTGGGGACTATATTTATGCTTTGTAATATAGACTGCATTCTTTTGTCAAATGTCTTCGAAGAATTCTCTGTGGTTTGCATATAAAATCTAGCCAATATCAAATAACATTTATTAACAAGTAAGTATACCAAACTTAACACGATTAAAATATGTCGCCTGCGATAGTTACACTCCATGTGTCTTCCATGAATAACTAGTTCTAATTCCCATAACATCGAAACTCAAAACATTGAGACCATAACTTCGAAAAACCAAAACACTGAAAACTCAAAAAAATCGAAAACCCAAAACACTGAAACTTTGCATCACATCATCCCATAACATCGAAAATTACAATGCACAAGTAAATAACATCCACTCCACCTATAATAACACCAAACTAACACACACTTTTTACTACATTTCTGCAGGGAACAAGCACCCCTGCACCCCCCATGTGGCAACTCCAATATCATACCACAGTGGAAAAAAGTTAATTTCCTAACCCCACTGTATCACAATCACCATACAGAATGTACACATAATATCTATATCACTTGCATGTATGATTTAAAAACATGTGCAGATTGGCAGCATAAACACTTTCTCCACTATTCACTTCTCCCAGCACTTCTCAGAACACTAACTTAACTTCCATAAAAGCAAGAATTCCATCACTTAACGAGACCATTCTTTACCAATTACCTGAAAAACTGTCACAATACAACATTAAACAATCTACAACACCACAAAATGTGCCAACCGCTATGTTACCTCACACAATAACTACAACTTCATAAAGTGATACCACAACATTGACAAATTATACTATAACATTTACATGATTGACAATACACTGCTTGATGTCATACATTTTCTGTGTTATGAACTTCGATGATGTGTTTTCAGTGTTTTGGGTTTTCAATGTCATGGTCTCAATGTTTTGAGTTTTGATGTTATGGAAATTAGATGGAACTATATATATATATATATATATATATATATATATATATATATATATGGAATTCTGTCATACAAGACCGATTAACAGCAGAGGCTCCAGAAAACAAAAGTGAAAATAAAATTAAGGAAACAAGAAAACATTAGAGTGCAAATATGACAACATAAATCCATACATATGCATTGAAAAAAGACAAGTATGTCAATTTATATAATTCACTGTAACAGTGAAAGAAAAACAAAATAATATAAATAGAGAGAGTAGAAAGAATAAGATTTGCAATTAAGAAATAGAAGGAAACGATAAGCTGATAGGAGAAAATAATAGGTTAATGTTATGAATGAGATTAGTGTTATGAATGAGATTAGTCAATCAAAACATTGTTTGATAGGAAAGAAAACATATACAAATGAGAAATATACAGAGAAATGTAAGATAAATAGATATGTGAATAAAAAAAAATGGGATAAAAGCCTTTCTACTAGAATATAGGGAGGAGAGAAAACAAATTTATGGAACAGAGAGTGAAATAGGTTCATAGGTGGGTATTAGGTTATTGGCCCAAGGGCCTGAGTAAGCCTAGGCAACAAGGTTCCCTGGTTTTCCCCACCCAAGAAAGTTATTTTCCTGTGCACCTGTTGTGCCGAGCCACAGAAGTGATCCCCGGGTGAATTTCCTATTTCCCATCCAATCACCAAGATTCTTCTTGAAGAGTGCTAATGAGGAGCTCTGTTTGATATAGATGGGTAGCTTGTTCCACAGTATGGGAAGTCTCTGGGACAGGAATCTATCCCTCCAACATGTTCTGTTTATTGTGGTGACAAGGTTTAGGTCCCTAGAGCATGTAGCTCAGAGGGATTGGGATTTCTTTAGGTGGAGCATGTCCAACAGCTTTGGGTTTGACATAGCTTTGTATGTTAGGCAGAGATCATCTCGGAGTAGGCAATATGCTATGGAGTAAAGCTGGAGTTTTTTTAATCATCAGCATAGGGCATCTGTTTGAGGCTGGTAATCCTCTTTGTGAGGTACTTCTGTGGCCTTTCCAGCTATTGTAAATGCCTTGTGAGGTACATCCCAAAAGGGGCACTGTACTCTATAATGGATCTAATTAGTGATGAGTAGAAGGGAACAGCTACCTCTTTTTTCATGGATGAGAACCCTTTCATGATGAGGTGTGCCATATAGAAGGATTTCCTGACCACTGTGGTGATGTGATTATCAAAGGAGAGACTATTGTCCACCTGGGTCCCAAGGTCTCTTATCACACTTTTGGTGTTAAGTAGACTACCGCCTATGTGGTAATTCATGGCTATAGAGTTTTTACCAAAGGGGATGACAATGAACTTTTTGGCATTGAGTTTGAGGCCATGGCTCTGACACCAGCCATCTGTCTCAGTGAGGCCCTTCTGTAGATTGTCCACATCGTTTGGGGACTTGACTATGGCTCCTAGTTTACAGTCATCTGTGAACTTCGTTAGCCAGAGACGTTCTGTGCTAGCCTGTACTTCAGAGAAGTAGATACCAAACAGAAGAAGACCTAGGACTGAATCCTGTGGTACTCCACTTGTCACTGGTTTTTAGTCAGATTTGGAGTCTGTTACTTTCATGGTGTGGGTTCTGCCAGTGAGCCAGCTGGCAACTCATCTTGTGATGTAGGGATTTGTGCCTAGTTTAGTGAGTTTATCTATGATTCCAGAGTAGGGGATGATGTTGAATGCCTTGGCAAGGTCTAGGTAGGCTGTGTGAACCACTTTACCCTCGTCCACAGCTCTGATGACTGCTTCAAAGAAGTCAATCAGGTTCAGGAGACATGATATGCCTTTCACAAATCCAAACTGGGTGGGGTCCAGAGTTTGGAGGTTACCAATATCTTTGTTTATAGATTCCTTGATGATATGTTCCATGGCCTTGCAGATCAGGCTCATCAGGCTAATAGGATGATAGTTCCCGAGGTCAGTGGTGGCTCCCCATTGTGGAGTGGGATAAATGCTGCTGTGTGCCATTCAGTGGGCACAAAGCCTGATGTGAGGCTATGATAGAATATGATACTTAGATGGGGAGCCAGTTTGTTCTGACATTCTTGTAAAACACAGTCTGGGATGTTGTCTGGTCTCATGGATGCTGTATTCTTGGCTTTGGATAGTGAGTTTTATACCTGTGCGGCTGTGATTACCGGGACTTGGTATTTTTCTGGTACTGAGATGGGCTCTTTAGGGGGTGAGGGGGGGGGGTAAAGTTAGCAGTGAACCTATCTGCCAGGATGTTGGAAATATCAGTTGGTTCTATAATTTTCATGCCATTGTGCTGTAACTCAGATCAGATCTCAGTGTTGTCATTGAGATTCTTGACACAACTATAGAATGTCTTGTGGCTATCTTTAGTATCTGTGGTGATTTTGTTTTCATAACTAGCTTTGGAGGATCTGATGAGGGATCTCAGCTTCTTACCGAGGCTGACAAGGGAGTTTTTCTGATCTTGGGATTTTACTCTTTTTTGCAACAGCTTCTTCCTGTTGTTGTAGAGTTTGTTTATGGCAGGGGACCACCAGATTGGCTTCCTTTTTTTGGAGGAGAGTGTCTTGGTTCTTTTTGGGATGGATGGGATGGGATGCACTTATATAGCCAAGCTCTTGACTGACTAGTCTAGTCTTGGCTGGAGAGAGCTTAGCTTCCAGCTTGGCTCTATAAGTGCATCTCTCACAAGTTGTAGTGTTGGGTGGTTGGATGAGTGGGCTGTCTGTGTACATGAGGCAATTGCTACATTCCCCCAACATGCCCAGATTCACCAGGTGGACAGCAGAAAACACCGGATGCTGATCCTTGGACATGTCTGGATAGGTGCTTGTTTATTTAAGTACTAGAACTGCTTTCCTCTTTACTTAGTAAGGAAAGTTGAGTGCTGTACAATTTACAGAGGTATGGTACATGAGGCATTTTGTTCCAGCTAGGTGAGTCACATGTCAGTATCACATATCAGTATTATATCTGTAATGTGTTGTTCTGCTTTTGTCAGCAAGACAATTGGAAACAGTGAGTTTCTCACATATAAAGAACACTTTGCCTGACTTTCTTCTGGTACAACATCTATAACATCCATATTCCCATATATATGGTTCCATACTGTTAACACACCTCTGAATTTTAGAAGAGACTGCTTGTGGGGCAAGGGCTTCTCTTAAGGCATCTGGGGAGAGTACACATATTAGGATGACAAGACTGTTTCAGATCAGTGAGAATTGCAGTCACAGAGTGAATGTCAGAAAAGATAGGGATTTTCATAGACATCATCTGACTCTGGCAAGGTCAGAGATGAAGTAGATTCCAATACTGGCATGGGGGATGCAGTGGATTCACTGGCTCCACAGCAGATCCTGAACCATATCACATTGAAAATGACAATGGCAAGCCCTCTGAGGAATATGGCTGTATTGGAACACCACATTTCCAAGCTATATCTGATATGTCTACTGCACACACAATCAGATGAATGCAGTTTTCTCTGTCACTATGCAAGGATAGCTGGCAGGTGGGCTTGATGTTCTTGATGAGGAAGAGAGCATCATTGTAGAGGGGAAGTAAATTTTAAAATTCATGTATAACAAACTTAATAACATGACTACACAAACCAGGGACTGAAACACATTGCTGTCATTAAGTATCCAATGCACCAAACCCAAAGAGTGTAGCTACTGCTTTGCTGTTTTACAAGGCTGATTTGGAAAGCAGTGTATGGAAGCTGATCATATTGTCCAGTGTTGATCAGAAAATGGGTAGCACAAGACAGAATTTATGTGATGTTATTCCGGCCATCAAAGAAATGTGTCATTTTAGACATGGCAATGGCCGAGTTCTTTCAAACACTGTTGCTCTTTTGCACAATGCAGATGGCATTGTGAAGTCTCTTCAGAGGAGCACAACTAACAAGACAGGGACAATTTACAGCCGTGAAAACAGCAGTATCTCAGGTGTCCCATGTCTGACTTGAAACCTGGCAAGACTCAACCTGCATAGCTTATGCATGGGGGGGGGGGGGTCAAGTTTGCAATGAGACATTAAGAAACACTACTGCCTCACATCATATACTGTATGTCTGTGCTGCTTGCTGGTGAGATAAGTGGTTTTGTGGCTGCCACCTGAGCTTGTAGTGGGTAGTGTAATGGAGGGGGGGGGGGTTCATCACTTGTGGCTGCATAGTGAGCTGTCAGTCAGAAGCATCAAACAAAATGAAGTGTGAAACCCCACAAGGCCATCATAGTTATGTGCGAGGTTTTGTAAAATATGAATTGTATTTTGATGTGTCCTGTCACATAAGGTTGTTAAAATTCTCATGCTCCATGACACTGTGATGGGAGATGCACACTATGCCCATATAATTTCGTGTATGGATGTGACCTATGCTAAGCTTTATTTTTTTACTTCTGTACTTCTAGATGTGCTATGTAGGTGCTGATCTACATAATCTAAACATTCAAGGCAAACTATTTTGTGGACTGCTATGATACACATTACATGCATTAAATTATACGTTTCTCATTTGTGAAATAGGTGGCATGCCAATAATGCACCTGCATTTTCATGCATGATGGGGAGTTTGTATAGGTATGCATGCATATGTGTGTAATGTGGAAGTAGTGGTTCTGTTGCATGTCTTGTACTGTTCATGTGATGTGCACAGATACAGTAACAACACACAATGCATGTAGCAGTCTGTTATAATTTATAATTATGATTAATGTAGCAGTGAGGTTTGTGAGTTCTGATATGTCTCTTGTACCCTGTTCTAATCCATAAACAGCAGATTACAGACAGGATGCTAACTTGTTAAGGCTGTGCTTTAAGCACATCATTCTAGGCACATCAGTTTATTATATGCAGTTCAAGTTATGGATGGGGGTGTCGTAATGATGTTTGTAGAACAACAGAAGTTGTACAAAAATTAAAATACTCCTCTGTAGTATCCCATTTATTTCAAAACTACCATTTGAAATAATCAAAACAAAAGCTCTGTGCAATTTGTATGTTTGTGTGTGAGGGGTCCTTACCTTACTTAAGTCCAAGACTTCACAGCATCAGACAGGATTATAAAGTTTTGAAGAACTATCACTTTATGTTAGCAAGTTATGAGGAATAAGACTAATACCAGTTGTATTTCTCTGATGAAAAGGGACACTGCTTTGTAGTTTCGTGGTTGAGTGAATTGAACCCAGTTTGTATTGTAAAGTCATCCGTGTATGGTGTATCATTATCACACTTCTGTTCCTCAGAACTGTTTTGTACAGATTTGATAGTTGACGTTGAAGACTGCATGCATATCATGTGGCTTCTTGTTTTCTACATCCCATAGCTAAACCATACAGCACACTGCAAACCAAGACAAAGAGCATGGCTTTGCAAAGCACATATTTAGCATACGTGCGGAATACAAATAATAGAAGCATTGACCAAGGAGGCCCATAACATATTCAGAAGTGATTTTTTGTCATCTCACAGGCTTAGTCAGTTGCTTATGGACAGCACCCACATAGTTGCAGAGGATATCTATAATATGCAGTGAGCATGCAGTGAGGATATAGCCTGCAAATATGGATG
This sequence comes from Protopterus annectens, assembly GCF_019279795.1. Classification (NCBI taxonomy): domain Eukaryota; kingdom Metazoa; phylum Chordata; order Ceratodontiformes; family Protopteridae; genus Protopterus; species Protopterus annectens. The sequence continues at coordinate 322,032,728 of NC_056725.1, forward strand.
GATATAAGTTGATGCTCATTATTTACATGTTAATTGCATGTTCTGTGAGGCTGTTGGCTGTTGTTTCTGATCATGTATAACAGTGCATGCCTGTGCTGTGCTTCTAGTCATAGTTAAGTTTCAATAAGAGAGTATTGGTGAATACACAACAAAGACACTACTAAAACAAAAATATGCATCTTGCACACTTTGTGCATAACAAACACTAAAACATGTAGTTATCCTAGGAAAGATGATCACTAACTTATGGTCAGAGCTTAACTGGAACTTGTAATTTATGCCACACTGTCTTTTGCAACATGAGGACAATATGATGAACATAATGCCAAGTTGATGTCCATATGATCTGCAGACAAATCAACAACTCAGTGGAAGGGTCCCCTTGTGAAATGGAAAGTGGGTATAGGTTCATAGGTGTGTACTAGGCCAATGGCTGTGGAGTCTTTACAAGCTTAGCCCATAGAAGTGCTCTGGCATCATGCTGTCACTAGTTCCCAGTGCCTCTATCAAGTAGAGCCACTGCAGTGATCCCAGGGTGAACTTTCTATTTCCCATCCACTCATCAAGATTTCTCTTGAAAAGGGCCAGTGAGGTGCTCTGCTTGACATGTATGGGAAGTCTATTCTGGGGCATGGGCAGTCTTTGTCCCTCCAGCATGTTCTGTTGATTGTGATAATGAAGTTGAGGTCCCTGGAGCATGTGGTGTGGATAGATTGGGATTTCTTTAGGTGTAATATTTCTAACAGGGATGGGTCAAACATGGCTTTGCATGTCAAGCAGAGATCGCCTCTTAATAGATAATATGAGATAGTGAGAAGATGGAGTTTTTTGAGTCTGTCCATGTAGGGCATGTGTTTAAGGCCTAGGTTCCTCTTTGTGAGGTACTTTTGTGGCCTTTCCAGCTGTTGCAGGTGTTTAGTGAGGTACATGCCAAATGGGGCATTATACTCGATGATTGATCAAATGAGGGAAGAATAGAGAAAGATGCTGACCTCTTTCTTCCTGGATGCACAACCCTTGGTAATGAGATGTGCTACATAGAAGGACTTCCTGACCACAGTGGCAATGTGGTGGTCGAAGGAGAGGATGCTGTCAATCTGTGTCCCCAAATCTCTTATAACGTTTTTAGTGTTCAGTGAGCTACCATCAATGTGGTAATTAGTGGGAACTGAGTTTTTCCCAAAGGGAATAATGATGCATTTTTTTGGCATTAAGCTTAAGGCCATGGTTTGTTGGTCTCAGTGATGCCTTTCTGTAGGATGTCTACATCACTTGGGAAGTTAATAATGGCTCCCAACTTGCAATCATCAGAAAACTTGGTCAGCCAGAGTCCCTCCATGTTGGCCTGGACTTCTAAGAAATAAATGCCAAACAGAAGAGGACCCAGCACAGATCCCTGTGGGAATTCACTTGTGACTGGTTGGCAGTCTGCTACTTTCACTCTGTGGGTTCTATCTGTGAGCCAATTTGCAATCCACCTAGTGATATAGGGGTTGATACCTAGTTTGGTGAGTCTATCAATAATTCCTGAGTGGGGAATGGTATCAAAGGTCTTGGCCAGATCGAGGTAGGCTGTGTGAACTACCTTGCCCTCATCCACAGCTCTGGTGACTGACTTAGAGAAGTCAACCAGGTTGAGCAGGCATGATTTACCCTTCACAAAGCCAAATTATGTGGGATCCAGAGTTTGGAGATTCCCTATATCTTTGTTAATTAGGTCCATGATGATGCTCTCCATAGCCTTACATATCAGACTTGTCAGACTAATGGGGTGATAATTACCAGGGTCTGTAGTCACTCTTCCTTTATGGAGAGGGATGACTGTAGCAGTGTGCCATTCTGTAGAGACAAAGCCTGAGGTGAGGCTGTGATTGAACAGGGCACACAGGTGTGGTGCCAGTTCACTTTGTAGCTCATGTAGCACACAGCCAAGGATATTATTGGGTCCCATGGAAGCTGTATTCTTGGTCTTAGACAATGCAGCTTTAACCTGTGTTGCAGTAATGCTGGGTGCCTGGCATTCTTCCGGTATTGTGATTGGTCCTTTGGGGGGGGGGGTAAAGTTGGCACCGAATCTGCCAGCCAGTATGTTGGCAATATCTGTTGGTTCCATATAGGAGGTACCATTGTGCAATAACTTAGAGAAAATCTGGGTATTGCCGTGGAGAATCTTGATATAACTGTAGAAGGCTTTGTGGTTGTTTTTAGTGTCTGCCGCAATTCTGCCTTCATAGCTAGCTTTAGAGGTTTTGATGAGGGATCTCAACTTTTTGTTGAGGCTAATAAGGGAGCTTTTCCAGTCTTGAGACTTCACCTTTTTCTGCAACAGTTTCTTCCTTCTGTTGTATAGTTTGTTAATGGCAGGAGACCACCAGATTGGCTTCCTTTTTTTTGGAGGAGAACATCTTGGTTCTGTTGGGTATGGCTAGTTCCATGCATTTATGTACGTGTCCGTACAATGCATTGGTGTATGATTCAGAAGTCATGCACCTATTTTCCATTTGCTTGGGTGCCGTGAAGTTAGCCACCTCTCTTTTGGGATCCCAAAGTCAGCTTTGGAGAAGATTTTCATGGTGGTTACCTTTGCTGGTGGTGTGGGTGAGATGTGGATTTCCATGATAATAAGTTTGCGGTCGGATATAACTAGGGAGGAATTGATTATTGGTTTTGAGCATGTTAGTAATAACCAGGTCAAGGATGTTGTTTTTTCTAGTGGGGGTAGGAATGAACTGGTCCAGCGCATTGGAATTAATGAATTCCAGGATGCGTTGGGCAAGTGGTGCATGAGCAATTTTCCCAGTTGATGGAGGAGTAGTTAACGTCAACCAATATGAGCATGTTGGGTTGGACCCTAATAGTTTCCAGGGTGCTTAGGAATGTGGAATGAGAGTCTTGGGACATGGTTGGGGACCTATAGCAGGCTATGACCTGAATTGCCATCTTACCCACTGTTATTTGTACCTGAAGTATCTCTGATGTGTTATGCTGGGCTACCCATCTGGAGGTGTGCATATCCTTTATGAATATGGAGAAGTCACTGCCTTTGCAGCTTTGGTCCACGTTTTGGTGCTGAAAGGTATGGAATGAGTTATAGTCTGGTAGCACAGGGGTGGTTTCTGCTGCTTTAAACCAGGTCTCCATTACAGCACAGTTGTCGATATTCTCCATTTTGAGGAGTGCTTTGAGTGAGTGCATCTTGTGATTTAGACTTCTAGCATTGAGCAGCATGACCCTTAGATTGTATTTATTTATAGCTGTTACAGTGGTAATTTGGTCTTTGGAACACCTCCTAAAAAAGGCACTATAGGGGTGGCAAGAGCCTTAGCCAGTATCCGGAAACCTAGATGTGACAGATGCAGGCCATCTCTGGCAAAGCTTCTTGGTCTGTCAGTCATGTCATCCCAAGCAGACAGATACTGGATCCCCTTAGAATGACACCAGAAACTTAGCCAATGGTTGAAGTCAATCATTTTCAGCTTGTATTACGGTATCATTCTGGGCGACAGTAGGATGCTGCTCAGGTCTAGGGTCATACCTGCCTAGGCTACATAATCCGAGAGCTCCTCCATGTCTCTTTTCATGTAGTCCAGGGATTTATGTCTCAGATCATTCACACCCACTTGTACAATGACAGAGTCATATCTGTAACTGTTGTTGAGGGACCTAAGTGTGTGCGTTATGTGGCAGATCCTGGCACCTGACAGGCAGTTGACTGTCACTTTCTCCTTATTCAACCTAGTGAGTGGGACGTCAGTGTGCCTCACTATCGTGTCACCTATGATTAGTGTATTGAGCAAGCTGTTTTGCCTTATGAGCTTAGGTTGAGGGGCACATTGTGTACGTTAGCTATGTGTTTTGTGATTTGTGCTGTGTTGTGGTGGTCGAGTGCATTTCTGATTTGGAGGTGTCTGCTGTTTGGGTAGATTACTATTGAGAACCTCCGTGAAGGTGGGTGTGTGGTTTCTGTTTTTATGTGAGAGCTAAGATGGTGGGTGTTCTGGAGGGCAATGTGTTCCATGTGGTGTAGTGCAGGTGTTGACCTTCTCTTCTTGGCTGGAGAGTGCATGTCTTCCAGTTTGGATATATAAGTGCATCTCTCACAAGTCTCAGTATTGGGAGGTAAGAGGAGAGGATTGTCTGTGTACATGAGGCAGTTGCTACACTGCCTCAGAATGCCCAAGTTCACCAGTTTAATAGGAGAAAGCACAGGGAACTGACCATTAGACATGCCAGGAGGGATGGTCATTATTTATAAGTACTAGAGTTGTTTCTTTATAGGACGTTTAGTGCCGTTAACACTTATGTATGCTACAGTAATTGCTACAAGAAGCCAGATGAAGTGCTAGATGAATAAGCTAGTTAAATGCAAGACAGAAGAGAACTACTAAGATCTAAGGGAAAAAGTGAAGAGCAGACTTTCTGGAACTGGTAATAGTTTTCCCTAACTTAGTGGCGCTGCATGGCGGGCAATCCCGTGCAAACACGAGCTTTTAAAGCAGAAAGTTGAAAAAGGAGTTAGAAACCACTCCTCTTGTGGTAGATAGGCTACCTAATGCTTACCACTCCCATGGATAAGCTGAGATGCTTCCCTCTAACACAGAAAGGTCTGGGGAATTCAGAAACTACAATACAGTCTTGAATACAGCAAATCTGTATCTGGATTACTTTAGTAACAGGAAAGGTGGGAAAACAAGCTAGAACTTTTTTTTTTAAATATAACAGTATCAAATGAGCAAGCTGATTTAAACAAATTAACCAATTAACCAATAAAAAAGCTCAAAACTGAGACCTGTTCCAGCAGTCTTCAATCAGACAAGTTATAGCGGCACACTCCTGCCATTTGGGTGCAGGAGAACCTTCTCCAAAAAAAAAGATGACCTGAATCAGTGCTCAAGTTATACAAACAAAGCTAGATTCAGCAGGATGGAATCTAGACTATGCCACAGCAAACAGGCGGCACCAATTTCAGAAAGAAACAGTTCATATAAGCAGGAGCAATAAGCCTTTAACCAGAAATTCCCAGCTCAGAATGGCAGAGTCTACACTCTCCTCCCACAAGAGTGCAGACCACAGACCTTCTTAATGTAAAACAACTGGCCTGAAGCCCAAGTGCTTAAACCAAAAGGCATAGAATAACAGCTACAATTTAATGAGGCTACTAACAAGCAGTAATAAATGCAGCAGAATAAATGCAATCGAGTACTTTTAAGAATAGGCAGCAAATGCAAAATAAATTAATAAAGTAAGAAGAAAAAGAAATACAGTAAAAGTAGATGAATAAAGTGCATTTTTTAATATAACAGTAGCAAACAAGCAAACTGATTTAAACAAATTACCCAATTAACCAGTAAAAAGCTCAAAACTGAGCCCTGTTCCAGCAGTCTTCTTCTGAAGATTGCAGATACACATTTTTGGGATATTTCAAATGTATATGTACCTGGATCTGAAAAGTGTCATTTTCAGGTTGCATGGTGAGGTGCACATCTTGAACTTTAAAAATATGGTCTATCTGTGACCATCATGGGATGCCAGGTAGTTTGTATACTTCAAAACATGGGCCAGATATCACATATTAACTCTATAATGGTCCACTGCAGGGATCTACCTGCCAAGATCAGTTTTTTTTGGCTTAGTGCTTTAGTCATAGCAGTGATAAACCAGTCATAATTCCCAGCAGGCTGTCTGCTTTTAGGGAAATAATGCTTACCCAGGGATGTTGTGAGACTTGATTCTGCAGGAGGAGAAAGAGATATCTGTTAAATTATTATTATTAATATTATTATTATTTAATACCACATAGTTTTATATTTTTGATGTAAAACAATTCTACCGCCTAATGTTTCATACTTGCTGTATCATGTATGATTGTTGCTGGACAAAGTATTTTACAACCAAAATACACGTAATGCAACTATTTAATGTCTACACACAAACACACATAAACACACACACACACACACACACACACACACACACACACACACACACACACACACACACACACACACACACACACACACACATATACACACACACACCATGCCTCTTAACTGTCCTAGATTTTGTCACATATTTCTACTCTGTCCTTCATAGAATGTTTCAATTGCTGGTAACGGAAGTCAATAATGTCAGACATTTGAGTTCTATGCTTTTTATTGTTTAGGTAATGCATGGTGATAGAGTGTCTGATACAGCAGAAAGATGTTGTTAAGCCCTGTCCGTTTCTCTCTTGCTCATGCTTTCTGACTGTCTGTCAATTTGTTTCTCTCACACGCATTACACATGCAAGCACACATACATGCACACATGCACTAGCACACACACACACACACACACACACACACACACACACACACACACACACACACACACACACACACACACACACACACACACACACACACACACACACACACACACACACACACAAACACACACACAGGTGCGTGCACACGCACGCACACAGACCACACACACACACACGCACATGCACACGAACACACACATGCACACGTGCACTAACACACACACACACACACACAAACAGAAACACACTTTATTCTTCTTATTATTATTATAATATTTATTTATTTTTAAATTTATGTTCTCTAAAGAACAAAGCCCAGATTAGCAAGTTTAATATATGTCAGCTGTTTGCTTTCATTCTGTCTGACTCCACAGCAGGGTAATATGTCACCATAAAGTGGCATACTAGACTTTTCCTGTACAGTAACAGCTTTTTGGAGAATGTTTGTTCTTCAGTCAAGGTGAAGATGTACAGTTCATCCATTCTCTAAAGAGCATTACGACCCATAATATACACAAAATAAAGCAGAGCATTTCTGCAGTCATACTATGTAATCCACAGTAAAAGTGACTTGAGGATGGATTTTGCGCATCCACAACTTACTACATATGTTATGAGAAAAAAATATTTTAAGGGTATTTGCAGACTGAAACTCTCCATGGCTTGGTGTTTCTGTACCTCTGTAGTTTACTGTAGCAATTTGGTAAGCATAAAATGCCAACATATTTTTAGCATTATTTTTCTTTATTGTGAATTACAGATTTCCAGTAATTTCTTTTCAGCACATTACTTACATATACTCAGAACACTATCGTTAGAAAATATAAGCTTATGCTAGATAATGCCACATTTTACATGCTTTCTAAATCAGAGATGATTTGCATGCTGTAATTTAATGTTCAGTTTTTTTCCTGACTCATAAATATGTTCTTATTTGGACTCTGTATTGGAGGTTAGTGTAAAGCAAGTATTGCCAGCGATAATACTTTGCTGAAAAAAAAATAAATAAATGAAATAAAGACAGAGAATACAGCCTGGAGAAGATATGTCTAGCAATACAGCAACATAACTGCAGTCTAAAACTAAACAGTACAGCTATGAGTAAATTCTGAAATAGTATAATAAGGCTGTTAGGAGGGAAGTTTAATTTACTGCAGTACTTGCTAGTCTGTTAAGAAAAAAACATCTTAAGTGCAGTGAAAATGAATGTAAAAAGCTAGTGCAAGAACTTGAACTATGGATTTAAATTTATTGAAATGTGCTAAGCTACTATGTTTTAAGATTGTTCTAGCTTGGTTATAACAATGTGAACCAATCAATATTTTTACCTGAAATGAAATTTCAAAAATAAAAAATATATATACATACATATATATATATATATATATATATATGTGGTGAGAGAGGACATGCAGGTGTTTGGTGTGACAGAGCAAGATGCAGAGGACAGGAAGAAATGGAAACAGTTGATCTGCTGTGGCGACCCCTGACGTGAGCAGCCGAAAGAAGAAGAAGGAAGATATATATATATATATATATATATATATATATATATATATATATATATATTTATAAGCAGTCTCATCCCTGATTGGATGTTTGTGCTGTCTAGTAAATAAAAAAATAAAAAAAAATGAAATACTGAGTGTTGCAATACACCATGTTTGAAAAGATTTATAAGCAGAACTTGAAAAAAGTGAGGAATGTCATTTTTTAACATAACTAAAGCCTTGCCAGCCACCGTAACTGGCACTGTTCAACTTTATTTAGGTGTTTTCACACAAAATAGTCAAACAATCAAAAGAATTTCATATAACAGGCAATGTCATAACAAATACATTTTTGTATCAGCAATCTAATGGATAAAAAGTCATTTGACCCTGCCAAATTCCTATCATAGTAATATGAATACCCACCTAAGCTGAAGTGTGATGAACATTCCAGAAGGCACCATGACAGCATGTACTACAAATGAGGGGCCTGATAAAAGAATGCACTGGGCTTCAGGATGAACTAAAGGAACTGACAACATCCACCTCAGAAGCTAAGAGTAGAACTCAGACAGGGCAGTAGGGTAGCATAAGGTCTCCTGTATTGGGGAGGAAGCCAATGTAGGCTGCCCATAACAGATGTGATATGCAGATAATGTGTTGTTTCAGTAAACAAACTTGTACCAGCTTTTGCACCATCTGAAAGCAGCTCAACTCTGTTTTAGGGTGTTTCAGGTAACTTGCAGTGTGATAGTTCAACCATGAAGAGACCAGGGAACAAGCAATGACAGTAAGAGCAGAATTAGGCATTAGGCACTTAGTTCTTGATATGTTTCACATTTAGAAGCAAGAGAATTTCACTACAGCTGACATCTGTTCCCAAAGTGTTAGAATAGAGTTCAAGGTGAAACCAAACTTACTCACCTTACCAAAGAACTCAAGCTTGTTACTACAGTACATAATATCATTGGATAAAAAGGGAAGCAGAGGTGTTTCTTACAGTTAGATGAACTACCAAGGCCTCAGCTGTGGTGATGTTTAATGTCAATTGATGCAGAATTTGGCATGATGTATATAGGTTCATAGGTTCATAGGTTCATACTAGGCTATCTGCCCGAGGGCATTTACAAGCCTAGCCCATCGTTTTGTGGCTTAGGCCACCCCTTTAGTATGGGGAACTATACCCATTATTTTTCTGTGCCTCTGTCGAGCAGTGACACTGAGGTAATCCCTGGGGTATATCTGCGATCTCCCATCCATTGGTCAAGATTTCTCTTGAACAAGGCCAGCGAGGTGCTCTGCCTCACATGTACCGGGATTTTGTTCCACAGCATAGGGAGTCTTTGGATGATGAATCTATCCCTCCAGCACGTCCTATTAATAGCCGTGTCAAGGTTTAAGTCTCCCGCCCTTGTGGCTCTGATGGATCTAGATTTTTTGAGGTGAAGCATATTCATCAAATCTGGGTTTGACATGGCCTTGTATGTTAGGCAAAGGTCACCTCTGAGCAAGCGGTGGCGACTGAATAGAGCTGGAGTTCTTTCAGTCGGGCAGCATAGGACAGATTTTGAGACCCTTTATCCTTTTGGTGAGGAACTTTTGTGGCCTCTCCAGCTGCTGCAAGTGTCGGGTCAGATACATTCCGAATGGGGCATTGTACTCAATCATTGGTCTGATGAGTGATGAGTAAAGGGAGACTATGACCTCCCTTGATCTAGATGAGAATCCCTTCATGATAAGGTGGGCAATGTAGAAGGTCTTCCTAACTACTTTAGCTACATGGGTGTCGAATGACAGACTACTATCAACCTGGGTCCCCAGGTCCCTGATAACTTCTTCTGTGCTCAGTGGATTGCCACCTATTTGGTAGCTAGGGGTAACCTTGTTTTTCCCGAAGGGTATGACTATGCATTTTTGGCATTTAACTTTAGGCCGTGGCTCTGGCACCAGTTATCCGTTTCTGTGAGACCCTTCTGAAGGATATCTGTGTCAGATGTGTTTTCTACTATGGCCCAGTTTGCAGTCATCTGCAAACTTTGTCAGCCATAACCCTCCTGTGTTTGCTTGTACTTCGAAAAGTAGATGCCAAACAAGAGTGGGCCCAGGACTGAGCCCTGTGGGACACCACTTGTGACAGGCTTTGAGTCTGACATGGCGCCAGCAGCTCTGACCCTGTGGGTTCTGTCACTCAGCCAGTTTGCAACCCATCTTGTGATGTATGGGTTGACATTTAAGCTGATGAGTTTTTCAATGATACCCGAATGGGGTATTGTATCGAAGGCCTTAGCCAGATCGAGGTAGGCTGTATGGACTGCCTTTCCCTCATCAATGGCTTTGGTGACTGTTTCGAAAAAGTCAACCAAGTTTAAAAGGCATGATCTGCCTTTGACAAAGCCAAACTGGGTTGGATCCAAAGTCTGCAAATTCCCTATGTCTTTATTTATGAGGTCCATTATGATCCTCTCCATGGCTTTGCAGATAAGGCTTGTCAAGCTAATGGGCCGGTAATTTCCAGGGTCGGTGGAGGCACCGCCTTTGTGAAGTGGTACCACAGTTGCAGTGCGCACTCCCTGGGTACGTATCCAGAGGTAAGACTTTGATTAAACAGCTGTCCTAGCTGTGGGTTTAATTCCTCATTGAGTTCATGGAGCACACAGCCGGGGACACCATCAGGTCCCATGGATGCTGTGTTTTGCTTTGGAGAGAGCAGTTCTCTTGTGGGGGCTGGAGTTGTTTGGGGGGCTGCAATCGTTTGGTATAGATATCTCTCCTTTTGTGTGGTATGGGGCAAGAAGTTTGCACTGAACCTGTCAGCCAGTATGTTGGCAATGTCTGTAGGATCAGTAATCTTCACATCATTTTGAACTAGCTCTGAGCATATCTGGGAGTTTCCTCCCAGGTTTCTAACATAGCTAAAGAAGGCCTTATGATTGTCTTTTGAGTCTTTAGCTATTTTTCTCTCGAAATTTGCTTTGGATGATTTTATGAGAGCTCTTAGTTTTTACTTATAGTGATCAAGGGTGTCTTACCTTTTAAGGATTTTGCTCTATCTTGTAGTAGCTTCCTCCTTTTGTTGTAGAGTTTGTTTATGGCTGGGGTCCACCAGACTGGACGCTTGCCTTTGGTACAAAGAGTCTTTGTTTTGCTTGGGATTGCCTTATCCATGCAGTCCTGCAGGTGCTGGTAGAAGGCATTTGTAAGTGATTCAGCGGCTTGAGTACTGTTTTCCCGCTCGGGGCCTTAAAGGAGACCACACTAGTCTTTAGAAGTGTGAAGTCGGCTTTTGAGAAGTTCTTTACTGTGGTCTTTTTATTTCAGGTGGGTTGGGATGAGGACCTCCAGCGAGATTAGTTTGTGGTCTGATCTCACCAGTGAGGGGTACACCTCCGGTGTTGAACATTGTGCTCCCATGTTCGTGATGATGAGATCAAGTATGTTATCTCCTCTTGTGGGGATGGTGACTAGTTGTTCCATGGCATTTGAGTTTATGAATTCCAGGAACTTTTGGGCTAGGGTGTTTGGGCTTGAGTAGTGTTCCCAGTCTATATTAGGGTAATTGAAGTCACCTAGTATGATGGTGTTTGGTGATACCTTTACCCCTCTAGTTGTTTCAGGAAGGCCATGTTAGGTTCCTGAGTTTGTGAGGGTGGCCTGTAACATGCTACAATTTGCAGAGCAGTCTTGCCTATGGTTAATTGCACCTGGATGGTCTCCGATGCATCGTCGTTGCCACCAGTCTTGAGGTGTGGGTGTCCTTGATGAATATGGATACCCCTCCTTTCTTGGTATTGTCCAGATTTTGGGGCGGAACGCATGATATGAGGTAAAACCTGATAGCCGGGGTGCTCTCAGGAGCCTTGAACCAGGTTTGTGTCACAGCACAGACATCGATGTTCTCCATACTGAGAAGGGCCTCGAGTTCGTGCATTTTGAGATTTAGACTTCTGGCATTGAGCAGCATTACCCTAAGTTTTTTCCTTTTTGTGTTCTAGGGTGGTAGGTTTAGAATTTGAGCCTTGCCTAAAAAGGCACTATGGGGTGGCAAGAGCCTTTGCCAATATCCGGAATCCCAGGGTGACAGGTGCAAGCCGTCCCTTGAAGCAGCGTGGCTTGTCCAGCATGTCATCCCAGGCAGACAGACACTGGATCCCCTTTGAATGACACCAGTGTTTAAGCCAATTGTTAAAGCTGATCATCTTATCTCTGTATTGTGGCATCATTCTTGGTGAAGGTAGGATACTGCTCAAGGTCAGGGTCATACCTGTCTGGGCTACATAATCAGAGAGCTCCTCAATGTCTCTTTTCATGTAGTCCAAGGAGGTACGTCTCAGGTCGTTTACACCAGCGTGGACAATGACTGAATCATATTTGTACCTGCTGTTGAGAGACCTGAGTGCTTGCGTTATGTGGCGGATTCTAGCGCCCGACAGGCAGCTTACTGTGACCTTCTCCTTACTCAGTCTGGTGAGCGGGACGTCAGTGTGTCTGACTATGGAGTCACCAATGACTAGTGTGTCTGGCATTGTGTTTGGCCTTAAGGGCTGTGACTGTTTGACACTCTGACTGTGAGGTCTATGTGTTGCAGGTGTTGTGTTCTGAGGTGGTGGTTGTTTGGGTGTCTGCTTTGGTGGCCTCTGCTGTTTTGGTAGATTTTTGATCAGAGCCTCCAAGTATGTCTTTGTGTGTTTATGTGTGTGATTTGAGGTTGTAATGGTAATATGTGAGACTGGGTCTATAGTGTGTGTGGTAACCTTCTCCTCCTGACTGGTCTTGCCAGTCCTATGTTGAGAGAGCTCAGCCTCCAGTTTGGCTGTGTAGTTGCATCTCTCGCATGTATTTGTGTTTTGTGGGAGGAGGAGAGGGTTGTCTGTGTACATGAGGCAATTGTAACATTGCCTCAATATTCCCAGGTTCACCAGCTGAGCAGGAGAGGACACTAGCAACTGATCCCTCGACATGCTAGAAGGAATAGACAAAAAACTATAAAAAAGATTCGGGGGGATGAGGGTGACCGAGAAATGGGGGGGTTGCCTTTTGGGGTACTATCTATGACAAGAGTGCCGTATCAAGGTAATAAGTACTGTAGGAGCAAGTGCTACGTTTAACAGATAGAGAATAGTCTACTTGGAGTCAAGTAGAGATGATCTTTTTAATTATAGGATACGCTGATTAGATCAGTAGTATAGTTCGAGGAAGGTAGTTTTAGGGAAAATTTGAAGAGTGGACTTTAGGTAGCCCGAATAGTTTAAACCTGCTTAACCGGCGCTGCCCTAGTGTGCAACAGTAGCAACTCCGCGCTAAATCGGGCTAAATCGGGCTAAATCAGGCTAAATCGCGCTAAAGCGTGCTTTATAGCAGGGGGCTGGAAAAGACAGGAAATGACCCAAATTGGCCAACAAACCACAAGTCACTGCCCTAAACCACTCCTCCGAGGACAAATGAAGGAGTTATGGAAATGACCCCTAGTGGCCAATAAAACTACAGTTTCAAGTCAGTAACCACCTCTCCGGGGGGCAGGGAAGCTGCTCAATGTTAGTCACTGCCACTGATAAACACAGAGACCCTCCTTCAGCCCAAGCAAAAATGGCCTCACAGAAACTTTCAAACAGTTCAGGAACAGCAAGCCTGTAACTGAACTTTTTTAACTCTCAGAAAAGTGGGGAAAAAAGCAAGATTTTTTTTTTGTTTTTTACAGAGATAGCAGAGGTTCACAAGTAATATCAAGTTATAACAGTGCAGTAAATGACCCCACACAAGAGTGCTAGGTCAAGGACAGAAAATATGCAAGTTTTAAGAAAAACGATTTAAAATTAAGTGCAAACAGGAAATTCAGCAAACAGCTTTTGGTTGTGCTCTAAATACAGCTACTAATACAGAAATCAAGTTTAACAAGCCAGAAAATGCTCAAGCTAGGCAGCTATGCAGAAAAACTTAGCAAATAAACAGAGAAAAAATACTTAAAATCTCAAAAGTGGCTCCTTCTTCTCTCAGCGTTTTTCCTCTTGAGGGTGCTTCACCAACAGCCAACAAGCCTGAAAAGACGCTCAAACCACGAGGCAACTAGGTTTTAAGAGAGGAAGATGAAGGAGTTATGGAAATGACCCCTAGTGGCCAATAAAACTACAGTTTCAAGTCAGTAACCACCTCTCCGGGGCAGGGAAGCTGCTCAATGTTAGTCACTGCCACTGATAAACACAGAGACCCTCCTTCAGCCCAAGCAAAATGGCCTCACAGAAACTTTCAAACAGTTCAGGAACAGCAAGCCTGTAACTGAACTTTTTAACTCTCAGAAAAGTGGGAAAAAGCAAGATTTTTTTTGTTTTGTTTTTACAGAGATAGCAGAGGTTCACAAGTAATATCAAGTTATAACAGTGCAGTAAATGACCCCACACAAGAGTGCTAGGTCAAGGACAGAAAATATGCAAGTTTTAAGAAAAACGATTTAAAATTAAGTGCAAACAGGAAATTCAGCAAACAGCTTTTGGTTGTGCTCTAAATACAGCTACTAATACAGAAATCAAGTTTAACAAGCCAGAAAATGCTCAAGCTAGGCAGCTATGCAGAAAAACTTAGCAAATAAACAGAGAAAAATACTTAAAATCTCAAAAGTGGCTCCTTCTTCTCTCAGCGTTTTTCCTCTTGGAGGGTGCTTCACCAACAGCCAACAAGCCTGAAAAGATGCTCAAACCACGAGGCAACTAGGTTTTAAGAGAGGAAGATGAAGGAGTTATGGAAATGACCCCTAGTGGCCAATAAAACTACAGTTTCAAGTCAGTAACCACCTCTCCGGGGGGCAGGGAAGCTGCTCAATGTTAGTCACTGCCACTGATAAACACAGAGACCCTCCTTCAGCCCAAGCAAAAATGGCCTCACAGAAACTTTCAAACAGTTCAGGAACAGCAAGCCTGTAACTGAACTTTTTATGTATCACACATGACTTGTTCTCACCATTATAAACTTGCCTTGTTGAAATATTTGCTTGAAAACAAATTGAGACCTTTTAAACCACCCAATAAATGAAGAGATTAGAATAGCTGCAACTTATTGCAGATCATTTTGAAATTTAAGTCTTTCATGGATAACAAGTAGATTAGGGATTTATGCTGCCGTTTGCATACCACTGTGCCATATTTTACTACAAGGAATTAATATAAGAAATTAAACAAAATGTTAACTGACTGTTCTTCACTACTTAAAAAAAAGACATTTTTTTTTTTGGATGTGCATACAACTTCTAGGCTACAGGAAAATGCTTCACTTCTTTCTTGTAAAACTATTTATAGTACTGTAGTATCTACCCAGCAGCCTTGCGTAGGATATTTAATTGATGCCTTGAGCTCATTCTGCAGTTATGTTAAAACCCATCATGTAGGAGTATTTCAAACGAGTAGTTATAAAAAAGGGATAGATTTCACACCATTTTCTGAAGCAAAAAGATGAGCAAACCTTTTATCTGCAAACTAATGTTATATGCCCACACTGTTATAATATTTAATATAAATCCTGTGCAATTCCTGCCTGCCTTCCTTGGTTTGACAAATAATGCCACGCTAACACAGTGTGCCTTCTGTACTCATGGTTATTCCTCCAGCTCGGTATAGCTGTAGGGGTTCTCCTTTTCCAGTCTTCTGACACATTTTGTTCTCTTCTGCTTCTATAATATCAACAGTACCTGCTACCAGCTTTTTCATGTTCTGGATAGGGTCACCTACTGGGACCTCATTATTATTCTCAGGCTTCAATATAGTGTCTGATCTACAGTCCATAAAAGTGCCTGCACTATCACCTGTCAGGTGAGGATTCAGCAAATCACAGTACAATAAGCACAAGACATCAAAAATCTATTTCCTTGAACTTGTGTTTCTGAAAACTCTACTCGAAGTCCTGAAAAAATACATAAATAAAGCAATAGAATCTGTACTCATAGCAGACTCTATGTGTCGTGGCTGCAATCCTGTATACCTCTTTTTTTATTTGTCTTTAAAGTGATACACACATTGATTTCCAGTATTAGATACAATTTGTCTAGCTGGTCCACAAAACAATAGCAGCTAGTCTGCCACAACTGCCTCATCTTCAGCCCCCCGCCATCCACCACCTACCCCAAATCAGTATGAGTGTGCATTTAAAGGTCACTGAACATCACCTTCTGTGGAACTCCATCCTGTGTATCAGCCACCGTTTCTGTCAGGTAAAACATCCTGATGTCCAAGTCAAAGTCTGTGACCTCTGTTTGTTACTGATGCACTCTACTTCCTGTTTCCTCATAACATCTATCAAACAGTCTCCTCTCAGTGGCTTTCTACACTCAGATCATCATCACATATTCTAGCCACCAATATGAAGAACCCCTGTTCCTTCATTTTTTCCTCATATTCTGTTTGCTATCTTACCTGTATTACAGGTAATTAAAGAGTCAAGTGTTGTCCTCCTATATGACCTCCAAAACTGAGCACATAACCTTCAGTCTAAATAGATCCCGGTTGAGCGGAGGACTGGCATCCTTGCCACTGGAGCCTGTTACACTTGCGATGTATCCAAGTACTCTGTTGGTTACGCTTACATCATATCACTTCCTGTCTGATAACCTACTGTTGAACTAACAGCCAACAGCATTTTGTAGCCTGCTAGTCCATATCACCATTCTGTATTATTTTCCTGGTTAGACAGTCATTGTGCCCCAATATTCTGGTGTTTAACACCTTCCTGGATTATTTTTCTGATCAAACTAGCAGTGTGTCAGTATTCCAGTTTGTGCCATCATTCTTCACTAATTTCTTGCTTAAACAGGCAGTACCTAATATTCTTGTTTATACCACATTTCTGGGTTATTTTCCTGATTATGCAAGCAGTTCCCCAATCTCTCAGCCTAATCCACTTCAGTGGGTTAGTGTACAGCAATTGCTGCATTTTGCACATGTCAGCAATGAGCTTCAACTGCCATGTATTTGCCAATCTAACCAGTTTCTCCAGAGCCTTACAAATATTTTTTTCTTTCTGAACTATTGTCCCTTCTGTTCTTAATGTGCATCAAAATAAACACAAAAAAACACCAAATCCTGCACCTAACAGCTAGTCATCTGTATTCCCTGACTCGTTGGCTGACAGCACCACCTCTGCATTCTACCTTGCACAAAACTTCTTCATTTATTTATCCATGCCTTAAACCACAATTAATCTAAAGACTGTATTCAGAAGTCATGTGTCGGAACATCATTAAATTTTTTTGTTAAATTCACAGTAAAAGTATTTCTCAGAATTCCCTTGGCTACCCTAGCTGTGCCCTAGCAACTGAACTTTATTGAGTAGGTCTGGAACCACATTCCTAATGCAGAGCTTATTGGTTTGTATTTTGCAGTCTGTTGCAATCTAACATCTCCACAACTGTTTTCCCATGAATTTTTTTCCCTCACTTTTCTTCCAGCAAAAATTTATCATGGAAGCAAGTAGTTGTTAGGTTTCCCTGCTTTCCCTTCCTTTACACAAAGGGTACTGTAGCCTTTTTTTAGTACTCCAGCATCTTTCCACTGGCTAGCAGCCAAATGAAAATCTCTGACTGGTGGTGGAGTATTTGGGTTTGCATCTCTTCACAGCATTATTCTTCTACAGCCTGGCAGGATGCTATTTTACCCATCCTGTATCAACAAGGCCATCACAGTGAATGTGTCTTTGTTTTTCTCCTCTTCATCACTTCCAGACATATGCTCCACCATTGCGTTTATACATGAAAACAGAATATATTTAGAAATGTGCTTCTTCCTCCCATTTGTCTGTCTTGGATATCCACCACTTTACAACTCCAGTGAATATATCCCGTTAGTCTTTTCACTTCACTATGCACTTAAATGTTTTTTTATCCCCTTCTCTTATTCCCTGTTTCCAGTATCTCTTTGAGCCTGGCCTTTATGGTTCAAATTCCCCTCATTCCATTACCACATATGAACTTGACTTTGTGATCTGGTTCAACCAGCAGCCAAATTCTCTAATAGTGTCATTCCTAACAATGTGGCTGCCAGAATAGGTAGCACTTTTGAGAACTGCTGTTATATATCAAAGCGCACTGCATATTCTAGTCGGCTTCAGTAACTTTCTCTAGATTGTTTTTCTAAAATCTTTTTGTCCTCACAAATTTTGAGACTGTTGCAGCTGCATCCTGACTCATTGTCCCTAACATGTCAACAATGTTTCCAGTGCCAGCAGATTCTTCCTTTCAGATGTTTTCCCTTTTTAATCCCCAAAATACCAAAGCATTATTTTCTGATTTACTGAATATTTTTCAACCCTTATTAATCTAGGTTATCCAGCATCTCAGCATCATTTCTTAAGGATTTCCTCCCAATGTCTACCTGGTTCACTATTCCATCCTTTGATTTCCCTTCTAAAGTCCCTCCAGGGAAACACTTTCTTGAGTTTTTGCTGACAATTATCCCTTCTAGTGATCTTTTTCCTCTCCATCTGTTTTTTATCTCCACTTCCTTATTTACAGTATTGCCTTAATCTTTCCGGTACCTTCTTAATATCCCTATCATTACCTTTGCCTTTCCCCATGCTCTGCTGTCAAATTTTCCCTCCAGGCTCCTGCATCTTTTGTGTTTTTCTCCATCACATCTCACACATCCTTAGCCTTGGTCTCCCTCTTGGCTCCCATACTACCCCACTCCCACATGCTTACTGTTATTGATGCCTTTCATCATCCCTCAACCTATTCCCTGGTGTGGCCCTGCTAATGCCAGCTGACTTCAGTCCTAGCTCCCAGACCCATGCAGTCTGGTCTCAAACCTGCACACAGCTTACTCAGACAGATGACAGCCCCACAACCTGCATATCCTGTCCATCTGCCAGTACTACCTCCATCTTTTACTACTGTGCATATGGCTGGCTTTCAAATGCCTGCTCTCACTGCTCTGGAGTCCATCCTGATCTTATTCATAGGGAGCTGCAGACGTTCTAGCATTCTCCGCTTGTCTTCTAAGTAGGGAGTTCAGAAATCTCATACTTTTCCAGGTAGCCTGCCCATGGTTAAAGCATTGCGAATACTAGCTGGTAAAAGTAGCTCGAAGAATATTGTTTGTTCTATTTGTGTTCAGCAATTGCAAGAGTATTTTTTATTCTTTCAGATAGTTTGAAAGCAAAGTTAGATCTCTTTAGAATCTAGTTCCTGAAAGCTCTATTTTGCTTTTTCAAGATTAAGCACTTTAGAAGCATTGTTTTTCTTCCCAGAGAGTGTTTGAATGTTGCTGTTTGATATGCTTTCATTAGAAGTTCTTTTGTAAAAAATACTGCTGTTTCACATGTGCCAATGCATTAACTCAGGTGACTAAATAAAGCTGTTGTTACTATACATCTTACAGTACATATTATTACAAATACTGCAAAATAGAGAAATGCTACTCATTTTCATTGACAGGTCCTAGTCCACATGCCTCTAGAGAGGCATGCACACTCCCCAACAATGCCGCCTACCAGGCTTGTGCACTCACTAGGAGGCAGACAGAAGAACAGCACTCAGTTTATTTTGGAACTCCTTGCATAAGCATTTGTCTAAAGATGTGAATGTACTCCTGCACAATGCTTCAGTAGTACTTTGGACAGTGAGCTAAGTCATGCTTAATGCAAAGGTAAAGGTCGATTAAATGGCAGCTCAGACTGTAATCATTTTGGTAGAAACACAAAAATGATACAAATAAAAAAAATATCCATTGAAGACAAACAGCCGAGGTACCAGACCTGTGTATTAAAGGGAATACTTCAGCTTTACTCTGCTCCAGTGGTGTAATCATTTTGGACCTTTTATGCCTTTTGAAATGCGGCACTGTGGGCCATGAACTAATCAGTGATAAGACCTGAATACACAGTGATTTCCTGTTTTGATTTTTTTTTTCTGTTTACTTAATAATGTTTTTTTTCTCCTCTACCTCCATGCAGCTGACCATCAAATGCAACCAGCTCCACTCATCATTCACTAGGTTTACTGGTCCCACATCAGGTCCACCTGGCTCAACCTAATCCACATCCAGGGCAGGTAGGGAGACTGAAGATACTGGAGTGACATGATACTGTTGCTGTGGGGTGTGCTGTAACACCTCATCACCCAACATCAGCCTTGTGAACTCTGCAAGTGTTGCATTTGAGAGGTGCATGTACCACACATGAGCCACACATGTATGACCTTCTGACCCAGCTGTATACAGCGTGCAGGTAGTAGCTAGTCAAACTGTTAATGCTGCTACTGCAGCAATCCTAGGCAGCCTCCCTCCCTCCATCCCTTGAGGATGGCAGAGCAAACACGGTCTATTCTTTCCCATGCTGAGAAACCTGGTCCCCCCATTGCCAGTGCAGCTAGTTAAAAGTATCCTCTGGGGCTTAATCAGGATTTTATCCCTCTTAGACACAGGACTGGGACATATGCCCAATAATATTAAGTGCCGTTCCACCTTTGCAAAAGTGTTCACAAAGCATATTTTGCAATTTGTATTATGTTCTTGAATCATATTTTATAATTAATATAGTGGCCCTAAAGCATATTTGTTTCTGAGTGTTTCCTAATAATTTGGTGAGAAGTTAAATTGTCTTCTGCATAGTTACATTTTACTTATGTAAAAGCAAGCTAATATAATATACATGAAAACTGCATGAATATTACATCTGTAGATCATTCATCTACATGGCAGAGTAACTAAGGACAGTAGTTACAATTATAAACTATGTGAGACTGCAATGTAAAATAAAGCCAGAAGTAAAATACTCACCACATTACATGTATGTGCAAGTACAAAGTACACCCTGAACTTCTGTGGTCACCAGGACACTCTCACTGTTCACCGGGAATGGTGAAAGTGAACAAAAGCAGCAAACACATTTCAGAGAATTTCAGCACATAGGTTCTGTTAAAAAAGGGCAGTCAATAATTGGAACAGAAAAATCAGGCTGGCAAACTCATCAAAATAGTAAATTTAATCAAACGTTGTAATCCATAGGACTGTTCTAAGTTATGAGTTACACACACACACACACACACACACACACACACACACACACACACACACACACACACACACACACACACACACACACACACACAGATACACATGCAGAGTAAGCTCACATCTAGCTTTGCATGCATACCTTCTTTCAAATGTTTAACTCTTTTAATAAGTTATAAATAATGAATTACATGGTTTACTAATATTATTGCCTCAGACATGCTTATAGAAATAACCGTTGCAGAACAGTGTGACTTTATAATCTTTTAACTTTCTCAGCTACTGAAAATGGAAACATGACTCAGCTGTATACATAGTATGTGCTCATTGTATGCCAATATTTTCTGGATTGTCTGTCATAATAAAACATCTTAGGTATTTTTTAGCATCACATGTCTTTTCTGCTGGCAAAACAGATTTTTGGAACAAATAAATAAAGGCAGTGCTTTAAAAAAATATTATTTTTTTCCGAGTTTGCTGAAGAAAAAAGAAAAGTATTATTTTCTGCTAAAGTAGGAATTTGCCTCTTCTCTACCAATTGTGGCCTCAGTGTTGAACACATGTAATTACTGATGTGGAGTGCAGATTAGTCTAAAAGGGATAGTGTTGGGTGGAGTTACTTACACATGAAACCCACGTTTTTGACAACTGTCCATTTACTATCTTCTGTTCATCATGTTGCATCCGTAGGTCTGAATTTGTGATATATGAGGCCTATTCCTAAAGAATGCTTTCCACTGCAAAATTATACTGTTTCATAGAAGTTACTGTTCAGAATATTTCACATTATATAGTGCTTTGGGCCTTTTCACTTTACAAATAATTTTACTAAATAAAAGAATTGTCTTTAGATCTTGGCATGTCGTTTCACTTTTTACTCAGCCCTCATTAGGCCAACCATTGAATATAATTTGACATGTATCTATCCAGACACAAGCAAAATCCAGAACACCCACAGAGATACCTTTTTGAATGGCTACAAGAGCTAAACAACATGTCCTACATGGTCTGACTCAAAGCCATGTCACTATACTCGCTGTCCTACAGACTGTTAACATGTAACATGTGTCTGGCATACAACACTTCCTCCAACCCATCACTGACAGATTTACTCCAAATCAGCAAGTCAAATGGCATGATAGATTTACTCCACATCAGCAGGCATCAGGAATATTCAGTCTAAACCTCTTCTGCAACATCAACCAAATACATTTTAGGGAAAGGTATATCTTGCAGAGGATACTGCTGCTGTGGAATAGACTCCCCATCCACACAAAACAAAATTCATCCATGTCTATATTCAGACTCAACTTATATCTTTGGATAGGAAACAGAAAATTTACCCAGGACTTAACTCTGCACTAACAGACAGATGCAGCTCCTAAATGATTTATCTCATGCATGTGCCCTCTCAAATTATCTATGGTATGATCCGAGTTATTCTCATTAGTGATAATATATAATCATCCACCATGTGATGGGTAAAAACAATCTATAACCAAATGGGGTAGGTTATTTCAAACTTAAAAAGGGAACTTGGCTAGGCTTAAACATGACCCTAAGGCAGCTACCTTAGTACTCGCCTATGAACATACGAACCTATGAACAAATGGATATTTCTTTACTTAGGTTAAGTTAATGAGGACAGTAGTTGGACAATCTTTTGGCAGTCAAAATAAAGGCACTACTTCTGCTAACAAACTAATTCAATTGTTTCAACAAAAGGCTGACTTTAACAATATGGAACAGATGCCAGGAGACTTTGAAGTTATTTCCTTTTTAACTTGATAAATATATGCCAATAATAATTATTAATTTCTTAAAGCAAGCACATTGATGCAAACAAATTAAGCAACTAAGCTGCAAACATTCTGACTGTTAAAATAAATACAAGGAAAAAGTCGGCGTCACTGCTAGATGGTAAATTCCACCAAAAAACAAGACAAAACAGCAAATAAAGTAAAATCCCAACCACGATGAAAGAATGCTGAAATCTTCAGTAATAGACCACTCGAAATGAAGGTTTTCCAAGAGCAAATATAATCCAAAGACTTTATTAACAGAAAATGAGAGCTTTCGCGTGGTCTATCCACACTTCTTCAGATGATAATCATTACACAGCTGTTACATATTTATACTTCCGCTAAGCGCGGGAAACTAATTGATTAAGTGGAATAAAATAATTCCTTATTTTTTAAAAACATTGTTATTCAAAATTAAGAACATATGTATTACTTATAAATAAAAATATATATATACAAATCCTAAACATCCAAATATAGATCAACGAAGAAAAATCAAAATCACGTTTATAAATAATCGTATTATATAACAGTGCATTAGTGTAATATATGCATCTATTACAATTAAGGAATGCATGATTCCAAGAACAAAACCAATAAAGCAGATTTTATCTGAATATACTTAAAAAAGTATGGCATAAACCTATCTAAAAACGCCATACATGGGACAAACCATATATGAATAGTAGAATAAAATAAAACAAAATAAAAAAGAATAAATATCATAGTACTATATTACTCCATCAATGAGTGTACAAATTTAAAATATTTTATGAATTACAAATCTAAATATTAATTTGGATGTGAAAGAGAATTAATCTCATTATGGTGCATATATATACTTGTTTATTTATGTATATGTATAACAATTAAAAATATATATATATTACTACGTGTATAAGACCAGTTATAAGTTATATATCCATATCATATATCCATATGAATATGGAAAATAAGCATATGTACATAATATGATCTACACAAGTGTATATCTATGCAAGAGGAAAATATCTAAACTGTGCATATATGGTATCTCTGAATATGCCCATGAAAATATATATATATGGGCATCATATAAACAATTACTTTCTAGATATAAGTACAGGCTTAATGGATAAGTAGTTGTTTATACCTGGGAATATGTGTGCGCCCAATTTCAACATCCAATTCAGCTCAGCAAGAGCCAAATCATTGTCCAGGTCCCCCCCTCTATTATTTAGTGGTATCACTTGCAAAACCCTAAAACAAAAGGAGTGGGTGGAATGCTCAATGATATGTTTAGCTAAGGCATTGGTTTCCACAGCCTTGCGGATATCATATAAATGATTGTATATGCGTTCTTGTAGCCTCCTCTTGGTTAACCCTACATAAAATGCCTGACACATAGTGCATGTGGCAAGATAGATCAAGTTACGTGTATTGCAGTCAGCATAAAAATGCGGATTAAAAACGTAGCCAGTATATGGATGTTGAAAAACTTGCTTTTCTGTTATATATTTACATCTATTACATCCGTGACAAGGAAATGTGCCTTTATTCAATCGATGTGAACTATTTGTTCCTTCTTCTTTCCTATTAACTTCAATATTGTGGTCACCACACAGGATCCTTTTAAGGTTCCTGCAATTCTTAAAGAGAAATCTGGGATTCTTTCCCACAATATCTTTAGTTTGCAAGTCAATGGTTAGAATATGCCAATTATCTACGATAACCTGTTGTATATTCTTGACATCACTAGTATATGTTATAGTATATTTTAAGTATCTATTAGCTCCATCATCCCTCGTGTTGTAGATAGAGGGATATTTGTTATTGTATCTACATTTATTTTTATCATCCTTATCTATAGGTATATTGTGCCCTAGAATATATTGTTTAATGTGTTTAACCATATCAGGATCATACCCTCTATTAATGAATATGGTTTCCATGGAGTGTACTTCTTTGAGTAAGTCTTCAGTTGTACTGCAAAGCCTAAGTATTCTTACAAACTGGCTTTTCACTATGCCATAGAAAGTATGTCTAGGGTGCATACTATCAGATGTCAAGATGGCATTTCTCCAAACCGGCTTCCTGTATAAGGTAGAAGTTATGTTACCATCTGATGTTAATGTTAGTGTAACATCAAGAAAATTTATTTCTTTAGTAGAAATTTCCCTGGTAAATTTCAAAAAAGTAGTAGTGCTTCCTAAATATTGTAAAAATGTCTCAAAGGTTTCTATACTACCCTCCCAAACAATTATAATGTCGTCCACAAAACGCTTGTAAAACTTGACGAATTTTAATTTCTCATTGTTGAAAAGGTTTAGCTTTTCCCACCAGAGGACTACCAAATTGGCGTACGTATTTGCACAGGGGGTGCCCATGGCCACCCCCCACTTTTGCAAATAGTACGTACCGCCAAACATGAAAGCGTTGTTTGTAAGTACTAAATCTAGAAGTTGGCATACTAGAATAACTCTGTCATTAGAGAAAATGGTTTCTTTAATTAATAGATCTCTTATATAATCTATACCGATATCATTCGGTATTGATGTAAATCGATTCTTTATATCCATTGTTATTAGTATATTCTGTCGTCTAGTATTTAGTTGTAGCTTATTTATACTATTAAGTAGATCATATGTATCCTTAAGTATGGTAGGAAATTGATCCACTACCGGTCTTAAAATATCTTCTAGAAAAATAGAAACATGTGCTGTAGTCCAATTTTCCCCTGAAACAATAGGTCTGAGGGGAATGGGATATTCTTCTTTGTGTATTTTGGGTATCCCTTTGATTATAGGTATGGTGGGATATTCTATATATTGAAATTCATACACTTCTGAGGTTATTTGGCGACACATAAGGAAGTCATAAAGAACATCTTTCACTATTTTAACAATATTTATTACTTCTTTGAAAGTTAGAGGAGTGTATGTATCAACATTGGATAGCATATCTAACATGCTAGTAACATATACATGACTGTCCAAGACTACCACTCCCCCTCCCTTATCCGCAGGTTTAATAGCTAGGTATGAGTTCTGTCTGAGTTCAGTGAGAGAACGTACCTCTGCTGGTGTAAGGTTATAAAATGTACCTTTTTTAGTCTTATTATTGAACAGATGATAATATTGGTTTTCACAAACCCTTAAGAAACATTCAATGTGTGATGGCATAGTCGGTGTAAAAACACTTCTGTTTCTGTAGCGTTTAAATCCCTGTTCATTGCTAAGATTAGTATTAAATAACAATTTTAAACTCAGTGTTCTACAGAAAAGTCGTAGGTCAATCAACATATCAGTTAACATAGCAGGAGTCGCTGGTATGAAACTCAATCCTCGATTTAGGACACTAGTACTTGATTCATCCAAAGTATGGCAAGAATAATTATAAAGCAAACCAGAAGTCAGTTCTTCCTTCTCCTGGTCTGTGCAAACTGTTCCGCTGAATATTTCCTCTTGCGGGAGTCCCTGCTGTGAGACCGCCCTCTTATTTGTGGCGCAAACTGCCGTTTCTGATATGGTAAAAAAGTAACCGATGATGGTAGTGCGCTAGAGGTATTCTTGGGGATAGCTCCCGCAGCTGGAGCTAATGGATGAGTAAAGAAAGCTTCTTGATTAGGTGGGGGTGTGTCAACTATAGTGGCTTCGTTGTTATAAGTTCCCGAAGGAGCTGGTACATGTGTTTCCCCATAAAGCATGGATGCTGGCATCTGAGGCAGTGGCTGAACAGCTACAGGAATATTGGCAGTTTGTTTCAGTCCACTGATATGTGTAGATGTTTCCGATTGTGATGGCAAAGTGGATGAGCGAGATATTTGATGTCTGGGCCAAACAAACACTTGGCCCTTCTGGAAATCATTGTAGTCACGTATTAACTTCTTTTGTTTGGTGCTCTTAAGTCTGTCACTAAATGCATTCACCTGTGAAAGTACGTGGTTGATTTTATCCGTACAGAATTCAGAAGTAAACCGTTCAATTATCTGCTTGTATATCACATCCGTTTTATTCCTCAGATCTGTTTCTAATGGTGAAAAGTATTTTAACATGAGTTTAGCATAGCTAAACCCTAATTCTATGTTCAAATCTTGCCACTGTTTAAGGAGTTCAGGGTGTGCGTCCCCATAGGTAGGCATGCAGAAAACCCGCATGCCTCTGGGGACTATTTTAAAGTGTATGCACGCCTCTAGATGTAACCTTTGCCAGGCATATTTTTGTAGCTGGTATAAATTATCTTCTAAAGATTTCAATAAAGGGTAAAACTCACAGAGGTTCTCACCATTATCGCATATGCGAGTCTGTACAGTTCCGCTGGTTAGGTCCAGAGACAATAAAGGGTTCTGATCCAAATGTATAAGTCCATCCAATACCGTGGGTATATCCCTCGGCTCCAGATCCTGATGACTAGCGGATTCCATCGTGTGCTGTGACCGCCAACCAAAAGTAGGAACAGCAAATACAAGGGTTTTGCAAGTGATACCACTAAATAATAGAGAGGGGGACCTGGACAATGATTTGGCTCTTGCTGAGCTGAATTGGATGTTGAAATTGGGCGCACACATATTCCCAGGTATAAACAACTACTTATCCATTAAGCCTGTACTTATATCTAGAAAGTAATTGTTTATATGATGCCCATATATATATATTTTCATGGGCATATTCAGAGATGCAACCAAAAAAGAAGCCAGCAAGCGTTGATAGTCACCATATCAAAAAAATATTTATTAACAAGAGGGAAGAGAACCCCCCTCCTAAAATACTGCTATTGTAAAAACCAATAGCAGAAAAAATAGCATCAATGCTTTCCAAACCGGTTTCGGCTCCTCAGAGCCTTCTTCAGTGAAGTACAAAAATGAAAAAACAGGGTATCACAATACATACATATATATATGGATTGGTCCAACCCACGGTCCAATCCAAACACAGAATTCATGATTGGTCATTAAGACCAGGTGCAAACAAAGCTCCAAGTTTGATGATCCATTTTTTCTCCTTGGAGCTAAGTAAATCCTGCCAGAACTGTTTATCATTACATTTCCCCCTAATACAATCAATAACAACAAATTTATATGAAGCAGATGCATGTTGTAAACAATGTTTGTACAAAGCATTACTAGTACGTTTCTTTTTGATGTCACTTAAGTGCTCACAAATTCTCAAACGAAAAGCTCGAGAAGTCTTTCCCACATAAAAAGCAAAACAAGTGCAGGTCACCAAATAGATGACCCACTCAGTATTACAGTTAGCCCAAAACTTGATATCAAAAACTTGTGAGGTATTTTTACTGGTAAATTCATTTGTACGTGAAACCCGAATACAAAATGAACAATGCCCACAGGGAATACATCCAACAATGGGTTTCCCTGAGATAGATCGCTGAATTGGTTCAGAAAAAACTGAACCCACTCTCTTATAATGACTCAATTTTGAACCAATGGTTTGTCCCCTTCTGAATGAAAAAGAGCAATAATCTGGCAACATAGAATAAAGTTTTGAATCAGCTTTAAGAATGTTCCAATGTCTCTGTATGATGTTTTTAAAGCCCTGTGTGTTGCGTCCGTATGTAGTTACCAAACGTAAAGGTTGCGACTGCTGACAATTACTCTTATCTTTATATA
Organism: Protopterus annectens; assembly: GCF_019279795.1. Lineage (NCBI taxonomy): Eukaryota > Metazoa > Chordata > Ceratodontiformes > Protopteridae > Protopterus > Protopterus annectens. The sequence goes on from NC_056725.1 coordinate 322,060,915, forward strand.
TTAATAAATCTTCCCTATTTAAACTAGACACCGATCTTTTAGCAAGATGTACCAAACCCGGACGATATCCCCTCTTGATGAATCTACAAATCAAATCATCTTGGGCATCATGGAAGGATTGTTGGCTAGAACAGATTCTCCTGGCTCTAAGAAATTGGGATTTTGGTATATTTTGGATGACATGTGGTGGGTGGAAGCTGGTAGCATGTAATATAGAATTAAATTTAGGGAATTTCCTGAACATCCTGGAGGATAAGGTATCATCCTGATTCCTAGTAATTTCTACATCAAGAAATACTATCCTCGATTTGTGATAAGTCAATTTAAATTCAATCCCCCATATGTTGTTGTTCAGGTATTCAAGAAATTCCATAAGATATTGTTCATCAGCTTTCCACACCAACCAACAGTCATCCAAATACCGGCGCCAAATATCCATCTCACACATATATATATTATGTGTGGCATCATAAATCACAATCTCTTCAATGTATGCCATAAACAGGTCTGCATATATGGGTGCAAAAGATGCACCCATAGCAGTGCCCTGCTTCTGCCAATAGCAAAATTTTGAAAATAAAAAACATTGCTGGACAGCACATGTTCTGTGAGGCATACCAAAAAAGTGTTAAATCCAGATGGATATAAACCTGATCTAGCCAACCAATAATCCAACGCTTGTAAACCCGCCCAATGAGGAATGTTGGTGTAAAGAGAGGTAATGTCCAGAGTACATAATAGCCAATGAGATTGAAGTTGGGAATTGTTGATAATGTCCAAAAATTGGGTGGTGTCTTGAATTCTGGCTCTAATTTGACTCAATAGTGGTTTTAAATGTAGAGTCAAATATTCTGATAGTGGTTCCGTAAGGGACCCATGTCCAGAGACAATTGCCCAGGTGGATCAGTGGCATGTTTATGGATCTTAGGTAATAAATACAGATGCTGTTTTTTAGGTGACCCAACCAATAACTGTTCCTTAATATCTGGAGTAATAATGCCTTCATCCACTGCCTTGGTTAAAAAACCATCAATCTGGCATTTAAAATGGGGAGAAGGATTCACAAGCATCTGCCGATAATATTGTTTGTCCCCCAATTGTCTCATAGCCTCACCATCATAAGCACTTTTGTCTAATATCACCACCGCTCCACCTTTATCAGCTGGGATAATAACCAAGTTTTTATTACTGATCAATTGCTCCAAACAGCATGATTCCTCAGTAGTCAAATTGTTATAAGTAACTGGGAAGTCTTTAAGATGGCAATGTATGTCCCGAAGGACATTTTTTTGGAATACCCCTACTAGATGATTCATAGGTGGAGTAAAGGTAGATCTTTTAAATCTAAAGTTACCAACTTTGTCATCAGGCACATTAGAGACATTACTATCAAAAAACACCCTCAAATTTAATATACGACAAAAATTGATGACATCTTGTGCCAGAGACTGTTCAGAGACAAAAAACCCTGGGACAAAATTGAGCCCTTTATTTAATAAACTAATTTGTGCATTGGTTAAATCAACAGATGAAATATTGTGAACATTGGAATCCAAACTTATTGCTGTGTCATCATCTTCAAGAGTGTTTCCAAACTGTGTTTGGATTTTGTGTTTCCTGTGCTTCCGCCCCCCTCGTCGGTATCTAAATTGAGAGGGTGTGATAAATTATGTCTCTTAGATGTGGGTAGTCCCTCACCTGAATGTGAATCAAATTCACCTTCTGTATTAGAGGAATTATCTTCCCCAGATGTCCCACTTGACAAGCCAGTTTTGGTCTTAAGAATAGACCTAGGCCTTTTTCTTTTTGGAGTGGATGCTCTTTTGTCATATTTTTGATCATCCCGGGGCAATCTAAATGATACATTCTTAGAATTATCAAAAGGTTTCCCCCTATCATAATCACCCACATCCCGAAGAAATTTTTTAATTTTCCTATCTTTGAGAGTGGTTTCCAATTTGGACAAATCTGTGGTGAGTTTCTTGACCTGTGTTGTGAAAGAATCACAAGCTTCAAATTTATTCGTCTGTAGACTTAAAGTATCCAAATCCTTGATACCCTGTTGTACCTTACGCCCATAAAAATCGGCCAAAGCGTCCACAAATTGGGATGAGGCCAACTGTTGAATATGACCCCAATCCTGAATAAGCTGGTCATCAATATCAGAGACCAAAGGTTGTATTTTGACCCTTAAACCCCACGGGGTAATATGTTTCTGCTGATATGCCTTAAATAAGCGTAAATGCCACACATTAGTCCTAACCATCTTCATTTGTTTGCCCAATTTGTTAAAAAATATATCACATTGTGCATCCAAATCAGACCCAACCACATCTGTCACAATAGATGAACCATTCTTGTCCAAACCAAACACAGATAAATCATGCATGTCAGATGATAAACCTTGTATAATCGGTGACAATGCCATGTTCAAAATTTCAAAAATTTTAGTACTCTAACCAAACCAGTCAAATTGTGCTTCAAAATCAGAACACCTGGAACAAACGTTGGTTTAAATTCGATAAGAAATGGTATAAATATCAACACTCAAATGATCCAATATTAATCGAAAGTTGCAAAGTAAAATCTGAACCAAAACCAGACCATTATACTATCAACACCAGAAAACAGATCATAAATGAATGACCTGGTGTATGTGTATAAGTCTGATGGATCAATAACCAATCAAGTAGACCAATACTATAGACAGCCCAAACGACCTCCAAAACAACCAAAGGTCGTATTACTGTGTATAGGTCTCAATATTTCCAAAAAAGGCCAATGGGCTATAATTACATATACATTGATCTAAATATATAATCAAATAGATGGAATCACCTAATATTGATCGAGGACCAGTCTATCCAACAATAAATCAATCAAAAAAATTGATTGTCATAGAAAAAGACCCCATCTGAGCTAGAATATGTTCATTGAAGCACAATTGGATAGGTCCGACTAGCTATAAATCTAGTAGAATATTGAAACAAACTAGTATGGATCCAAAATAGACCAAATTGTAACTGGTGAACAAAACATGGTTCCATTTAACACCCAACCAACACTAACCCAACTAAACTCATGTATTGGTAATAGCATAATCCATGAATCCAGAAAATAAATATAAAAGTACAGAATATCCAACTTAACACAGAACCATTACATAGTAGCAACAGTCTATATTATAGACATGAAAATCCAACTATTGAAAAATATTGGTCCTACCCTAAATCAATGTAAACCGTCCAAAAACCGACCTATACAATATATGTATAAGTCCTGGACATCATCCTTATTGTAATTATTATAAAGAGTTCTATACTATGTAAGACCCCATATATGGATATATATATATCCCATCTGCACAATTATTGGACTAAAGAACCATCCAAAATAATATTATATCAAATCCAGAACATATGGTCATACAAGAGTCTTGCTTGTGTGTCAACCAACAAACAATACAATGTTCACACAAACTCTCAACCATAAGCGCACATAAGAAAAATGCAATTGAATTAATACACCAAACACTCCCAAAAATTTGGGCCAGCAATTTCAAAAGAAATCCCAAATATCAAACCAATATCAGAAGTGGCCACATACACATAAGAAAACAGAACCAACAGGATATTGACCCTACATAAAGTCACACGTTTACCTAAACAGCCTTTTAGCTGATATCTGGTATTCACGTGAAACACGGAAAATGAGCCTGCTAAACACAAAAAATTGACAGTAGAAACCTGCCACGTGCCACACCAACCCGCAGAATCATATACCAACACTATCCTGTTGTTCTGGCAGGATTTACTTAGCTCCAAGGAGAAAAAATGGATCATCAAACTTGGAGCTTTGTTTGCACCTGGTCTTAATGACCAATCATGAATTCTGTGTTTGGATTGGACCGTGGGTTGGACCAATCCATATATATATGTATGTATTGTGATACCCTGTTTTTTCATTTTTGTACTTCACTGAAGAAGGCTCTGAGGAGCCGAAACCGGTTTGGAAAGCATTGATGCTATTTTTTCTGCTATTGGTTTTTACAATAGCAGTATTTTAGGAGGGGGGTTCTCTTCCCTCTTGTTAATAAATATTTTTTGATATGGTGACTATCAACGCTTGCTGGCTTCTTTCTTGGTTGCTGCTCATTTTGCTTTTGCCGTGCAAGGGTTCCACGGGCACCTGCTGCTTTGTTGGACATATTCAGAGATACCATATATGCACAGTTTAGATATTTTCCTCTTGCATAGATATACACTTGTGTAGATCATATTATGTACATATGCTTATTTTCCATATTCATATGGATATATGATATGGATATATAACTTATAACTGGTCTTATACACGTAGTAATATATATATATTTTTAATTGTTATACATATACATAAATAAACAAGTATATATATGCACCATAATGAGATTAATTCTCATTCACATCCAAATTAATATTTAGATTTGTAATTCATAAAATATTTTAAATTTGTACACTCATTGATGGAGTAATATAGTACTATAATATTTATTCTTTTTTATTTTGTTTTATTTTATTCTACTATTCATATATGGTTTGTCCCATGTATGGCGTTTTTAGATAGGTTTATGCCATACTTTTTTAAGTATATTCAGATAAAATCTGCTTTATTGGTTTTGTTCTTGGAATCATGCATTCCTTAATTGTAATAGATGCATATATTACACTAATGCACTGTTATATAATACGATTATTTATAAACGTGATTTTGATTTTTCTTCTTTGATCTATATTTGGATGTTTAGGATTTGTATATATATATTTTTATTCATAAGTAATACATAATGCTCTTAATTTTAAATAACAATGTTTTTAAAAAATAAGGAATTATTTTATTCCACTCAATCAATTAGTTTCCCGCGCTTAGCGGAAGTATAAATATGTAACAGCTGTGTAATGATTATCATCTGAAGAAGCGTGGATGGACCACGCGAAAGCGCTCATTTTCTGTTAATAAAGTCTTTGGGTTATATTTGCTCTTGGAAAACCTTCATTTCGAGTGGTCTATTACTGAAGATTTCAGCATTCTTTCATCGTGGTTGGGATTTTACTTTATTTACTGTTAAAATAAAGTTAGAGTATATCCTTGTGTAAATATTCAGTTTTAGTAAAGAAAAACAATGTATACAGATATTGTGAAGGTAAGATAACCTGTGGTAGTAAATGGGCCATGGTGATTATGCTCCAAAGTCGAGAAGTAGAAGATAACATTGTTAAGCACCTTTCTGTTGTAGGAAAAAGACCGGCACTCAAGGTTTGATAAGCACCTGTCAGTGCCCTTATGCTCCCATTAATGGCAGTTACCACAAAACAGCATCTAAAGCTTTTTCTCAACTTTAAAAGCTGAGATACATGTTGTATTGCCATGGAAAAAGAGAAAAGTCTGTCATAGTGATCTACATAACGGCTTATAACTCTGCTTTGTCATCCCAGCAGCACTTTGCATTTGCCAGTTGTCTGCGCGGCAGTGCTTTGTTTTACAACTTTCGCAACTGTGAAGCACCTTGGGCACCTTACTTTTTCTTTTGAAAGTTGTATTACATCAGGGACAGATAGAACTCCACGTACTATAAAGAATAATGACCAGATCATAGTGTAGTTTTAGCAATTTGTTAATGTGCTAGTGAAATTTATCAAAATAAATGTACATCTTCTGCCTCATTTTCAGGGTTTGTTTCTTGAATCCGTTTCCCAGATTAATACATTGCTTATGATCAGTGACCCTAATCGTACTCCTCTATTGTTACACTTAGTTTTATAGTTTTCAGACTTGTTCCATACTTAAACAACTTTACAACAGCATCCTTCATTTTTAAACTGTTTCTGATCATATGAGAATTCCATTTAAACATATGCCTGTTAAGCAACTGCATATGAGGACATGTTGCATTATATGATTTTATTTTAGCAGTTCCATGATGTCCTGTGTGCTTTCATAATGTAAAAAGCTTTAAGAAACCTTGCTTTCATTTTGTCCCTCTCAACATTATGTTGACTAATCAATTCTATCTTCTTTACCATCACATGATGATTAGCAATCAGTAATGCTGCTTCACCCCTTACTACTTAGTAATAACTTTCTATAACAGTTCATCAATGTTGCTGTAAGAGAAGTATGTTTTTTTTTACGATGTACTATGGGAAACTTTGTACATTCCCATTTTGTTTACTAAGTGTTAACTTAGGACGTTTTACTGTGTTATAACTTGATATCCACTGTCTTAAGAGTTGTTGATTTCCTACTGTTTAATTTATGTATTTTATCCGAAGCTTTTCTCCCCGGGCCTTCACTGAAAATGGACCTATGTCTAGTCGTACTTTCCTGGTAAACATATGTAAAATAATTAATTAAATAAATAAATGCAATACAATTATTTATTTGACATTTGTTGAACAGGAAAGTCTGACTGAACTAGAGCATTTTTTCAGTGGAGGGCTCGGGGGAGGCAGGCTCCACAGAGGAATAAAAAAGGTTACAAAAATAGCATTTATGAGAGCAATACAAGGAATGTAGACTTTGGTACTCAAAGTAGGTTACACAAGTGTATCGACAGAAGTAAATGCACACATGAACAAAGAGGTGTCTCTGATAGCAAAATTAATTGCAAGGTATATGATAATGTAAAGTAAACACGTTGCTAAGATACATGTCTCAAGGTCAGGGAAGTCAAAAAGAGTTAGGAAGCAGGTTAATCGAAGAAGTTGTGGGAGCAGTTATGAAAAGAGTGAGATAGTGATTGGGAGAGTGTGAGGGAGTGTAGTAAAGTGGCTATAGTTAGCAGTAGGAGAGGACAGACAGAGTAGGAATGAATGGTGTTGTTCAGGGAGGAAAATTTAAACAGAGCTTTTTACAGTGACAAGTCCAGGAATTTAGATATTCTCTTTGAGGTGTTTCTGAATTCATGTGCATGGGGTATATTTCTGATGGGCATGGGTAGTTTGTTCCAGGCTAGGACAGGAGTACAGCTATGGAGATTTTTGCCTATAGATCTTTAGGCTTATACATTTCCAAGAATGTTTGGACCGAGCTCCTGAGAGTCCAAACAGGAGTATAAAGAGACATGAGTGAGGAGATGGATGGATGGATGGGCTAATAAATACATAAATATATAGATTCTAACCAATTTTGCATTTAAAAAAATCAGAAATATTTTCCTTTCTTTAAACTGAACTATATATAATTTTGTGCATGGTGAGCTACAGTAATCAACTCCTATTAGCTTCTGTTGAAAACACTAGCAAGTCTAATTCCACAGAAATGATTATAGCATCCTTTCATTAGTGCATTATCTTCAAATTGATGCAAAGTGCAGTGAACCAAGAGATTGTTTTATTTCTGTTTTATAACAAATCATTTTAGTCAAACCATCCTCAAGGAAATGGATCATTAGTTCTTATTTATTCATTTTAAGCAGAAGTACTGTAGTGTACTGTACCATATACGTCTTCTGTTAAGAAATTAGCGAATCTCTCTTAGGAGAGAAAATACCACTACTGTATTCATATAATTGTAAACTTAATCTTCTGCAAATTGAGGATAGGATTATTATCTTTTTTTAACATAAGTACAGATCATCAAACATCAACACAACTGCCTGTTGCTCAAAGTATAATTTTTTTAATGAGCTTTCACTGATTGTTTTTTTTTTTCCTCAGGGGGTATATTATGTTTCATTAAGAGTACTTCATTCTCTTGAAACAGGAATGTATATCATATATATACATATATATATATATATATATATATATATATATATATATATATATATATGCTGTGATAAAATTTAGTACAGAAATGTCATATTTATTGCTTCTGAAATGTTAGCAAACTATGTTGAAGTTATAACGAGGCTGCAGTCAGATCTTCAAGAAAGAGTTGTTATGACTAAGTATATATATATATATATATATATATATATATATACTGACAATAAACAAGGACTTCTATCATAAATTTGTTATAAACTCTATGTATGTTAAATAATCCTATTGTTTATTGCTTTCATGTTAAAATTTTAGCACAATTGCTATACTCTGAAAGAATACTGTTTGCTGTTTGCCCTCCAGATGTATGTCAGGAACACAGCATTTGTTAAATCACACTTTGTTGAATTATTTATCTTATCATATTGCTATATAGTCAACTTATTTTCCCAGCTGTAGCATTTTTAATGTAGCATTTCGCATTGCTTATGTTTGTGTTATCCATGAAAAAAGTATAAATAAGGTAGTTGATGGGGCAAGTCACACATTATCTTCATCTAGCATTATTGGTGTTGTTATTATTTAATGTAAGAGAAAGAAATCAAAGTATTTTGACAGATAATTGATGTGGCGTGACTTTAATTATTAGAGCTGTATGTTGTGTATTAGAAAAGGTGCAGTGGTGTGTCAACAATTCATGTTTTTCACCTTCTGTATAGTCTTCTTTGTGTGTTGTAAACCAGGTACAGATAATTTATTAATTTTATGTTGATTGCTCATTTGTATTGCTATTCTATTTAGTTTAGTTGCACTTGTGGATATTATTTCCTTTACTATGCTCATTAATTGCTGGTGCTGGCAGTTGGCAAAGATGGTTAAATCTATGAGCTGTATTTCCTATAGTTCAGGGTTTGATGCTCAAATTTGCCTATGGTGTGACCTTGAAATAGTCACTTAAGTTCTTAGGGGCAAATGGGAATTTGGGATAGTCTTCTTATTGGTCCCCTGGACTCTAGGTCTAGTAACTACCTCTGAACCTGTTGATAGGTTCATAGGTAGGTACTAGGCTATTGGCCCTAAGGCCTATGTAAGCCTAGCCAAACAGTACCCTGGCTTTTGCCACCGAAGACAATTATTTTCCTGTGTCCCTGTCAAGCAGAGCCACGGAAGTAATCCCCAGGGTGAATTTCCTATTTCCCATTCAATCATCAAGATTTTTCTTGAAGAGTGCTAATGAGGAGCTTTGATTGATATAGATAGGTAGTTTGTTCCAGAGTATGTGAAGTCTCTGAGACAGGAATCTATCCCTCCAGCATGTTCTGTTTATTGTGGTGACAAGGTTTAGGTCCCTAGAGCATGTAGCTCAGAGGGATTGGAATTTCTTTACGTGGAGTATGTCCAACAGCTCTGGATTTGACATAGCTTTGTTTGTTAGGCAGAGATCGCCTCTAAGTAGGCGATATGAGACAGAGTAAAGCTGGAGTTTTTTGAGACGGTCTGCGTAGGGCATCTGTTTGAGGCTGGTAATCCTCTTTGTGAGGTATTTCTGTGGCCTTTCCAATAGTTGTAGATGTCTTTTGAGGTACATACCAAAAGGGGCGTTGTACTATATAATGGGTCTAATGAATGATGAGTAGAGGGGAACAATGATCTCTTTTTTCCTGGATGAGAAACCTTTGGTGAGGAGGTGTGCCATGTAGAAGGATTTCCTGACTACTGTGGCGATGTGATTATCAAAGAAGAGACTACTGTGCACCTGTGTCCCAAGGTCTCTTATCACACTTTTGGTGTTAAGTAGAGTACCACCTATGTGGTAGTTCATGGGTACAGAGTTTTTACCAAAGGGATGACAATGCACTTTTTGGCATTGAGCTTGAGGCCATGGCTTTGACACCAGGCATCTGTCTCAGTGAGGCCCTTTTGTAGGATGTCCACATTGTTAGGAGATTTGATTATGGCTCCTAGTTTGCAGTCATCTGTGAACTTTGTTAGCCAAAGACCTTCTGTGTTAGCCTGTACTTCAGAGAAGTAGATACCAAACAGGAGAGGACCCAGGACTGAATCCTGTGGTACTCCACTTGTCACTGGTCTGAAGTTGGATTTAGAGTCTGCTACTTTCACAGTGTGTGTTCGGTTGGTGAGCCAGTTGGCAACCCATCTTGTGACATAGGGATTTATACCTAGTTTAGTGAGTTTGTCTATAATTCCAGAGTGGGGGATGGTGTCGAAATCCTTGGTGAGATCTAGATAGGCTGTGTGTACCACCTTACCCTCATCTACAGCTTTGGTGACCACTTCAAAGAAGTCTATCAGGTTTAGGAGATATGATCTGCCTTTTATAAACCTGAACTGGGTGGAGTCCAGAGTTTGGAATTTACCAATATCATTGTTTATAAGTTCCACGATGATACGCTCCATAGCCTTGCAGACCAGGCTCATCAGGCTAATGGGGCAGTAGTTTGCAGGGTCCATGGTGGCTCCCCCTTTATGGAGTGGGATAACTGTTGCTGTGTGCCATTCAGTGGGCTATGATTGTACATGGTACTTTGGTGGGGTGCCAGTTAGTTCTGTAGTTCATGTGGAATGCAGCCTGGGATGTTGTCAGGTCCCATGGATGCTGTATTCTTGGCTTTGGAGAGTGTGCTTTTTACCTGTGCAGCCGTGATTAGAGGTAATTTGCATTCTTCCGGTATAGAGATGAGCCCTTTAGGGTATGAGAGAGGGGTAAAGTTAGCACTGAAGCTATCTGCCAGGATGTTGGCAACATCAGTTGGTTCTGTATATTTAGTGCCATTGTGCTGTAACTCAGAGCAGATCTGAGTGTTGCCATTGAGATTCTTGACATAGCTATAGAATGCTTTGTGGTTGTCTTTAGAATCAGTGGTGATTTTGTTTTTGTAACTAGCTTTGGAGGATTTTATGAGGGATCTCAGCTTCTTACTGAGGCTGACCACGGAGTTCCTCCAGTCATGGGATTTTACTCTTTTTTGCAACAGTTTCTTTCTTCTGTTGTAGAGTTTATTTATAGCAGGGGACCACCAGATTGGCTTCCCTTTTTTGGAGGATAGCATCTTGGTTCTGTTAGGGATTGCACGACCCATGCACTTGTGTAAGTGCTTATAAAGTGCAATTGTATAGGATTCAGCAGTCGTATCTCTATTGCCCATCAGCATGGCTGTCGTGAAGTTTGCCACTTCTGTCTTAAGAAGCGTGAAGTTGGATTTGGAGAAATTTTTTATGGTGGTTTCCCTAATGGGGGGTGGGGCTGGGATGTGGATGTCTAGGGTGATTTGCTTGTGGTCGGAACTAACCAACGAGGAATTGAACTCTGGTGTGGAACACCGGTTGCCCATGTTGGTAATGACCAGGTCTAGGATATTGCTGCCCCTGGTGAGGGTGTGGATAAGTTGATCCAAGGCATTGGAATTTATGAATTCCAGAAAATGTTGAGCACAAGAGTTGGTACATGAATAGTTTTCCCAGTTAATAGTGGGGTAGTTGAAATCACCCATTATTAGGTTGTTAGGTTGTACCCTAATATTTTCCAGTGTATCAAGAAATGAGGAGTGGGAATCCTGGGGCATGGTGGGGGATCTGTAGCAAGCTACAATTTGCATTACGGTCTTGCCCAGAGTTAGTTGCACTTGGATAATCTCAGATGCATTATGCTGAGCAAGTAGCCTGGAGGTGTGGGTATCCTTAATGATTATGGACACGCCTCTGCCTTTAGTGCTTCGGTCCAAGTTAGGTGGTCGAAAGGTGTGGTATGAAGTATAGCCTGGTAATGCTAAATTAAATAAAACAGCCACAATTGAGAGGTTTAAAAGTATTTAATAATAAATAATAAAAACACAAGACAAATCTCCTCAATTTAACACAGTGCTAGTCAAGAGTTCGGAGACAGGAACTTTAAAACAATACTGTAGGACAATCTGACAGAAAAATAGAAAACAGCTATTCTAATCTTACTATTTTCTATCTATTTCTAAGAGAAATACTAAAGTCTAAGCTTCTACTTACATACAGAGCAAGCAAGTGCTGGTGATGTTGTCAGTTCTGAAGACCAATGCAAAATGCTATTTCTTTCTCTCTGAGATCTCTTAAATCTCTTAAATACATCACTGCTGACTCATTTTTAGATTACATCATTCTTGACACTTTTAGTTTTTTTAGTAAGCTTGCACCTGGCCAGGAAGCCACAGTAATAAAATACATGATACATGTAAAACCTTGCAATTAACTCTAGTGTCAAAACAATAGAAGGAATTCCTTCACCCAGACATCCTGTCTCTGAGCTTTGAGATCAGTCATAAGATGCTTTACTTTATCAGCTTTCTTGCAGCAGGGTGCACTGTGATTAAATTTTTGAAGTTCAGAACATATAACACAGTTATTCTTACATTTAGTTTTCTTACATTTATTAAACAGCCTGTGGATTATATTAATATTTACTATGCCATAGAATTACCTACAAAATTCTATCTAGCTGGGCTGGCAGCATTTCAGTTTTTCACAAGAGTAATGATACTTAGAAGGAATGATTCCTTGAGAAAGAAATGTTTAGTTTCAGTAAAGGATGAGGAAATTAAGAAATAAATATCTATGCAAAGTGATTTCAGATAGCATTCAGTCATTTTTTTAAGTTTATCTGATGGTCTGACTTACTAAGGCATTTTCATGGTTCCATATACAAATTGTGCTTTATGGCAATTTGATCATTGAGCAAAAGAAGAGGGAAAATCCCTGCAGAGTTGCTCAAAAGAGCCAGCAAGTATTCAGTTTAGAGAGTAGAGTCTTTTCATTTGCACAATTAGAGACAGCAGAACCAAGTTAGCAAAGCAGCATGATAAAATGTGTAACATTGGAACGGTGAAGATATGTTACAAGTAGCGCCATGAAATGACAGTGACAAGTACAGCTCTGAGCCTTCACATAATAAGGCTATCAAATTAAATGCAGGTCTTAAATGAGGCACAAAGAGATTAGGTCAGATGTTTCCACTCTGGAATTAAAGCATATGGAGACAGTAGGGGGCAATGTTTCAACAGAAATTTGGCAAAATTTGGAAGGTTGGAAAGTAGATTATTCTTCCAGCACAAATAGTCTACAGATCCTGCATCATTTTGTGTATGGTGTAGTTAGGTATGACACCTGGAAAACATGTGGTGTTAACCTAAGTAAAGCTTTTGTTTTCTGATGTCTTCAAAAAGCAACCTAGCAACAGATTTAGATGTAAACTCTATAGATAAAAAGTACTTTGGAGCATCTGCACTTGTTGGTGGTCGTCAGCTGCTTTGTCCACCAGATCAAGGAACTCACAGAAAAAGAAAATGCATTCATATGGAATGTTCAATATGCTTAGTGCTTGAATACCAGCACAGCTGTTACATCATTCAGTGCTATAACTTCCTGAAGTATATGAGAGATCCACTTTAACCTCTTATGGAGTTGTATGATTATGAGAGGAATACATAAGTATAAACTCAGCAGGCTATCTTGGGGCTAAGAGATACATGCAGATGTAAGTTTTCAATTAGGTTAGGTACAGAGTATAGGGTTGCTTATTTAGTTAGTTAGTTAGTTATTGTTGTTTATTAGAATTTGTTAATCAGCTAAGTGAACTAATCCAAAGACTCTTTTCAGTCATGACCCATGCCATATTTGCAAAAAGTACACAAATACAACGGATATTTTCCAGGTGCAGTGAATTATGATAATAGATGCATGATATACTAACTGAATGACTAAAGAGCCTAAGAACATGATATATACTTTATATACAAGTTATCACCATTGATGGCATATGTATAGTGTTACTTCATTCCCCACTGATGATTGTAGCCAAAGAAAGAACACAGAGTCTTAAGATAGATACCTTCTCATTGGCTAAATGGATCCATACGATTTGCACACAATGAGAGATCAAAAAGAAAGACACCACATTAGCTGCACAGTGTGAATCCTCCTAATGAAACAGCTACACAAAACTAAAGAGTAAGCAGCTGAATTTGATTTGTTGTATATTTTGAGCCAATACAGACACAAAGGATAATAGCCAATATGCTAGCTCATATGTTCATACTGATTCACTGACCATTTTTTAGAAAACCTCATTTAAATGTCAAAACAATTCACTGATCATCTTTGCAGTTCCTGTTTCACATATGTTGGGCCATTCACACTGAAGACACTCAGACTGAATGGTAACGTACTGTGTGTGTGTGTGTGTGTGTGTGTGTGTGTGTGTGTGTGTGTGTTGATATTTCTCCTGTAAATCAGTGCTAGAAACCTTTTGGGGGGAATTCAGTAAAGCCTACATGAAGTGATTTTTCCTTGTAGGCATAGTGGCACAGCCCCAACATGGAAACCGGTTGCTGAGTGATCCAGTAAACAGAGCAGAGAGGTGTGCACAAGCATGTGGACCTGGAAGTGTCCATGGAATGCAAATCACCTAAGCAGATGAAATCCATGCAAATGAGGGTGATTTGCAATCCAGTAAGTAGAAAGGTACACATGTAGGAGTCATGTTGGTGTACAGAAATGTAAAAATTAAACATGGGCTGTAAAATCCCAAAAGGGAGGTTGGATATTGCAATGTAGCCATGGAAATGCCCAAAACTATGTTCAGTGAGTCCAGAAAGTAAAGCAAATCATTATAAAAAATATATTTTTTAATGCACATATTACGTTGTGCGGCACGCAACAATGTGCAAATTTGCCTTTTTGCAAAAAAAGAAATATATATATTAAAATTTTGAAAAACTGAAAAGACATTTACAAAAATAATGCATTATGGTGTCCTGCATGCAGTGTGTACATTGGCATGTTTAAGTGGTTGCTAAGGAGGCAGGCCATAGAGTAGTGAAGTATCCAGGATATATGCAAGGATCTGTATGCAAATTAGCTGGGGTTATTGAATAACAAATATGGGCCACTCTGTCTACAGATAAAACTCATGTAAGCCCAGAGCCATGTTGGTGTTAGAGGAACAGGTAGCTGACATGTGTCACGCTATGTTGAAGTGGATTGGAGCTTAGCGGCACCTGTTTGCACACAGCTAAGCACAACTAAGCAGGGGGGTGTCCAGTGCTGCTAAGCTATGTTTATCCCCATGATACATGTTTTAGCTGGTTTAAGCTAAGCTGAGTGTGCCCATGGATGGGGATGTGTATAAACTGCTGAGCACTATTTATACTAATGCCACATTTCAGTGCTTAGCAGGAAAAGGAATTCACAAAAAAAAAAAAAAAAAAAAAGAAATAGCCTGGGAAAGCCAATTAAGTATAAATGACTGATAAGCCATGTTCCACTGACACTGGGCCACACAAAACCTTCAGTGATACACCTGGCAGGTGGAATGCACCTGGTAGGTGGAATGCATCATAATCAACCAATCACACAGGCTGCATCTGCAGCACACCACTATAACGTATGCATACATGCTTCAATCTGATTTTTCCCACATACTCTGCATCATTGGAGTACACACTAAGACATTTTAACTGACAAAGTGATAGGGGCTGTTGCTGCTCTGCTACATCTGAATGTGCTAGAGGTTGAGGTCAGTCCTGGTGCTGATGCTGACAATAGGCCTAGACTGAGAAGGAGAAGAGAGCTGATGCCCAGGGTAACCTTCCAGGGGCTGCATGAGCTGGAGATAGTAGAGCACAACAGGGTAGGCAGAGACTTGCTACAAGAACTCACCGAGCTTTGCAAACCTCAACTCAGATCCAGAGTCAACAGAGCGGAGCTCATCCCAGTGGAAACAAAGGTATGTGTAACAAGTAGAATGCTACCTACAGGTACTTTTCAAAGACCTACTGGGGACATGATGGGAGTCTCACAGGCATCTGCAACCAGGGTACTCTATCAGTTCCTGGCTGCCATGCAAACACATGCCAGTGAGCACATATATTTACCCTGCAACCCTGAGAAGAGGGCCAGAAATATGCATCTTTTCCACCATGTAGCATACTATCCTGAGGTACTGGGTGCCATATATTGTACTCATGTGCACATCAAAGCACCACCTGGTGAGAAAGATAGAGTACACATCAACTGCAAGGGGCATCACTCCATCAACTGGCTGGTCATGAGCAATGCCCAGGGCATTATCATGAATGTGTGTGCTAGCAGCCCTGCCAGTTAAAATTCTCCCAGATCTGGCACACATCACAGCTGTACCAGACATTTACCAGGGGAGACATCCCATATGGCCATCTAGTGCAGGATGCTGGCTCTGCACTGGAACTGTGGATGATGGCAACCATCAGAAATGCGCACACACCTACCGAAGAACGCCATAATGAGGCATATGATCAAACTAGGAACATCATAGACTGTGTGTTTTGTCTACTCAAGTCATGGTTCTGCTGCCTCGATATATCTGGTGGAGCCCTGCAGTACTCTCTAGCCACATGTGTACACATGTTCACAGTATATGCATGCTACACAATATGATCCTGCAGAAATAGCTGCAGAAGGAACATCACAGGGAAGGGAGACACAGCCCCTCACCAGTGCCAAGGTCCCCACAGCCACAGGGGGACTTGGAGTAGGAACCCCATGAGCGTGTCCCTGTAGGCAGATGTAGGTGTGCCCAGTATGCCCTGGCCTTGACAAATGAATAGCACATGCACTGACATCCTAGGGACCTAGGGACTGACATCTCAGTCCAACTCACATACATATTTAAAAGGATGCCAGCCACACCACACAACCTGTACTTTACCATGTATTGGCTGCGTACTGCATGCATCTGACAGAGTCAGCCCTGAAGCACGTTTACCTCAACTGTTGTGGGCACAAGGTAAGTCACTCTTCTTAACAGCAAATGTATGAGGTAATAGACTATGGTAGCATATGCATGGACCTGTCGCATGTATGCGAGGAATTCAGTGGGCTACTAGGACACCTGCAGACAACTGGAATTCTCTGCCCAATACTGGTCACCCCATAATATGCAGCACGCCATAATGTAGCAAAACCTACTGCACTATGCAATGAAAATGGCAAACAGTGGGGTCATAGGACAGATGCATGACTGTCAATGTTAGAATCTCCTACCCCTGATACACCTGTGTTCCCATGCAACTATAGTAACATGAGGTTTGCAAGGTAATAGAAGCAGAACACACAATTCCAGGGCTGTCCCATTCAATCTGGTGACATGTTCCCTTTCCACAATACGCACGGGTCAATGTG
This sequence comes from Protopterus annectens, assembly GCF_019279795.1. NCBI lineage: Eukaryota > Metazoa > Chordata > Ceratodontiformes > Protopteridae > Protopterus > Protopterus annectens. The sequence continues at coordinate 322,077,864 of NC_056725.1, forward strand.
CTATGTATGTCTATTGGTGACATGTTCCCTTTCCACGATATGCAGGGGTCAATGTGCTATGTATGTCTGTGGTTGACAGTGTCTGGAATTAAACTGCATTGTCTGAAGGTTGTTGTGGCTTAGTGAGCTAAGTACATTACCATAGTTTGAGACTGGCTGTGCCTACTATTTTACATGTGAGCTACACCCATGGTAGGAGTACTACAGACTGTCTATATGTCACTGTTTGTTATTGCAAGAAAACTGGGCAAAGCCAAAAACAATGGAGGGACAGGGGGCCCCATGGGGAGAGAAACAGAGCATTATGCACACCTGTCTATCACACATACAGATTAGTTATTGGTAAAACAATGCTAACAATACTTGCACACTTTTGGGGCATTGTCATTCTGGGCATCTTGGATCCAAGTGGCCAAGAGATCCCCCTTTCTATGCTTCAGGTCATCAAAATTGTGACGCACCTACTCACCTGTGCAGGGGAATAGCAGTTGCACTGGTGAGGTTGCATGCCAGCCTGTCCCAGGTCTTCAATTTGTATTCTGACCACTGGTACTGGCCCTGTAGCAAACAAATATCATTGTCTTTTATAAGGTGTCCAACCATGATTTTGAACTCCAGACTGCCCCAACACTGTGCCTTGAAGTGCGCAAGCTCTCCAGCTCCTTTCATAGTTCTTACATGGGTCAAACTCCAACAGGTTCTGAATGTATTCCCACTTGTTTAACTTAAATAAGGCTGTTTTCCCACCCTTTGCTGCCATTGGGCCAATTATAAAAATGCAGCACTTTGCTTAGCACCACATAAACCCACTGAGCAGGGCTTAAACTAGCAATGCTTAGCAGTGCACAAACCAGCTTAGCTGGACCAAGCAATGCTTAAACAAGCATTGCTTAACAGGGCTTTGCACCACTTAGCAATGAGCAAACCAGCTAGGCAATGCTAAAACATTCCCAGTATAAGCAGTGCTTGGCTGTGCTTGGCTGTGCTTAGCTGTGCTTAGCAAAGCTTAAACTGGTGCAGCACTGCAGGATTTATTAATATATTTTATAATTGTGTACTTACAAAATGAATGGTTAATAAAATGTCTGTATATATCTCATAAATGTGTATTTGCAAAATAATATCAATAACCTTTCTGTGTAATCACACAATATTTCATCAGGACTTAGAATAATTTCTCAGAATGTGTATTTACAAAACAAGCAGTCTGTGTATTTGAATGCTTCACCTATGGCTGTCACTCTAACCATTTGGCTATGCAGCCATGTGAAATACTCATACTTATATATATATATATATATATATATATATATATATATATATATATATATATATATGTGTGTATATATATAAATAATCTCCACTACTTTTAAGCACTGCTGAGCATTGCAGTACTCCATGCAAATGTGCTCAGCTGTGCTTAAACTTGACCTTTGCTTTCATAATTAAATGTATCCTGTTTCTATTTTTAGATGTCTGGTACATGTCCACACCTAAGTGCTGTGCAAACACACACAAAAAAAAAAAAAACAAAATTAGCTTTTCTACTGCATTGCTATATACTGAATATCCTGCAATTTCGCAGTACAGGGGGGTGATAGTCATCTCCAGACACTGTAACACACTCCCTACATTGATTCTGTAACTGTGTTACACGGCTCTCCTTCAGTACTGCACCTTCATTAATATGTAAGGTTTGCTGCCAAGGGGGAGCCGCAGATACAGCCACAGTATCTTCTGTGTAGGACTTCCACTATTTCTACATGGATTTTATTAAATCCCCAGGTTTGTCTTGCAGAAAAGAGAAAAAAAATGGAAGAAAAAATATACCCACACTTAATCAGTCAGCAATGCAATCAGCTCAAAGCCCATTCCTCATTCATAACAAAATGTAAAGGCTCTTTTCACATCTCACCAACACATATATAAAAATTCCATAATCAATTTTTGAGAACATTAACAATTTTTTAATGTAATCCCATTTCAAATCTTCTTATTCTCTTAGCAGGTAGCTGAAGTGACTGTAGCTTCAGGCTGGATCCCACCAATGATCTAATAACCGAGGAAATGTCTATGCGAGACACTATTTATGAGCTTAGACAGGAGGCAAATTCCACAGACTTGTGTAACACTGGAAAAATATCCTTATGTATTTTAGCAATGTGTCACCCACCCCTTTAAATGAACTCATTAAACATCATTACGCTTATAATACTCTACAAATCTTCATGCACATGAAGCAGGAAAGAATATGCAGTAATGAGATGCTATCCAACAATGTACCAAACTATCCTTAGCTATCAAATAATTTACAGAACTTTAAATCAGTGCATTCCTATATAATAAATATGCATCTAGTATACCAGACACCGCAATCATTCTGTGTTGAAGAAATCGTAATAAACTGTAAAATATATACATATATGTATATTGTTCCCCTTCAGAAGGACGAATGGCTGAAATTTCGAAATGCATATGGATGAAGCCATATGCTTGAATTTCAGAAACTCGACCTTCTGAAAGGGAAGTAAAAAATCAAAACAAAACACAAAACAATGTTTCTGCAGGGGGGCAAGCCCCTCTGCACCCCCCTCACCCCCGCTACTTATTTATTCCAACTCAGAGATCGCACTACAGTGCAGAAAGGGAAATCTCCTGTTCTGCGCTGTATGCCGCTCCCCATTCAGAAGGTCGAGCTTCTGAAATTTCGAGCATATGGGGGAACCATATATATATATATATATATATATATATATATATATATATATATATATATATATATATATATATATATATATATATATATATACATGTGTGTATGTATGTGTGCGTGTGTACACTCGCACACATATGTGTAACATCATATGACATCATTGAGCCAACCAGGAAAGTGCACTTGAGAAAATCACAATGCAAAACACAAAATTAAAGGGATACAAATCTCAAAACCTTGCTGTCATGTGCTGTAATGTAATTAAATAATACTTTAAGTCTTAAAATTAATCGCTCCACTACTTTTACCTCTAATAATTTTGAACAATTTTAACCAGTTTAAAAACTATTTGTCAACAACAAAATTATACATACGGCTCGGTAGTTCATAAACGCTGACTGTCATTTTCACTCTTTAGATGTTAAAACTAATTTTACCTCTTCAAACATTTAAGTTTTAACAGGCACAAGATATTACATGCCTCATTATATTATGTTTAAAAGACTTTACTTAAATGTGGTTGAAAAAATTTTCAAATGTTATCTGATGAAGTTACTATATCTACAATAACGAAAAGCGCTTCATTAAATACTTAGTTTCACCATTGGGCTTAGTCTGTGACTGTTTCCACTGTGCCATTACAGAGTTTTTGGCATGTACAGATATAATATGACGAATGAACATTGTAACAATAAAGCATATAAAAGGAATGAGAAGGGAATCAACAGCAACTCCAGTATTATATAGTGCTGTCAGTGTATGTCATATCAAGCTGGGCAGGAGTAAGCAAAGCACTGCTACTCACACCACAGGCAGGATATTACCAGTGGGAGTAACACTGTTGATCTGTTAAGTCTACTTTACAATCAGAAAATTGATAGGATGTTTGGCCTTCCGACCATTACACAAGCAAGGGCAAGTATGTTCAAGGACTAAATGGTGGGAGAGCCTGAGAATACATTGGTTGGGAGGTGTGTCATGGTTGTGATAGCAACTGGACAATGGATGTTATGCATGTATGTTGAACTCAGGTGGGGTGGAGGAACTATGGGTATGAAATTATGGATCCAGGCATGTCAGCGTTGGATGGGCTGATTCTAATTGAACCACCACGTGGAGGTCAGCGAGTTTGTTATATGTATATATGCATACATACAGGAATACATCTATATGGAGAAGTACATTCTCTGTAACACATTTATTTCATTTGCAGACATAAATAACATGAATGTGGCCTTATAAACCTCGGCAGTAGATAAAATAATAGGTTGTGCATAAGAGGGTAGAGACAAAACTGCTAAAACGCAGAAGTGTGTACAATGTCCGAAGTCAGTGCTGTGCTGAAAAAATCAAATGTGAGGACTTTCTCACACATGGAATCATTCCTGTGATCTGCCTGCTTTGGCAATGCCAATTACTAAACCAGTCTATTTGTAAAAGAATTATGCCAAACTCGTACATAATTAGGCTCTCATGTGTAATGTTTGCGTTACCACATAGTCATAGTCATACTTATGTAGTGTCATGTTAACGGGAGTAAGGATGTAATGAAGTATAGAGTCTAATCTTTAAATAAAGACATGTGTGTCCCATGTGGGACAACCCAAAAATTGCAAATAGTGTCCTTTTGGTCGATCATGTCACCAATGTTTGTAGACTAAAAGTCTGGGAATTCTGAGGATACGTGGAGTGAGTCAACCGATGGGATGGGTCTACAGGAGTAGGGAGTGGCCAATGTGTAGTGGTGTGGATACACCTTGAATCCAACTGGAGAATGGATGACTGCAGTGTTAGTGAGGTGTTGGGGTGGGTGTTTGGGGAACCAGGAGTCATGGGTATATGGGTATATATGCAAATGAAGCAGCACAGCAATAGTGTATTGGTTAGAGCATCCACCTAACCAACAGACATTTCCATTCCGAATCCCACTGCAGCACATAGCATTTTCCATCGGTAATCTGTACATTAACATATTTCAACATCTGTCCACTGTATAGCCTGCAAAATAACAATTAAAAGTGAACTGGAACAAAGTGTCAATGTCATAATGAATAAGGCACTAGTAAGCAGGTTTAAGCATATATAAAAACCAGCAAGCATGTGTAAGTGCATTTGTGTGGGGTATGCATTGCTTTACAGACATATATATATATATATATATATATATATATATATATATATATATATATATATATATATATATATATATTTATATATGTGTGTATGTGTGTGTGTGTGTGTGTGTGTGTGTGTGTGTGTGTGTGTGTGTGTGTGTGCGTAGATATACACAGATATACAGCTATGATAGGAAACAGCACACAAGAATGACATATGTTCATAGGCTATGCAAATGGAAGTGAGGGGCCCAAGCAAGAAACATGAAACACGTAGCATGACCTTCCTCCCCCCCAGCCAGACACAGGAAACATACACATAAACCTGCAAACAATGTAAATATTCCACTGCTCCCCAGACCACAGGCAGGATAGAACCTGTGGGGGTTACACAGTGCACCCGTGAAATCTAATCTTGGAACACAGACAGAAGCGTCCCTTGTGCAGCACCCCAAAAATTTACATAGACCAAAACAAGGTGATACGCCGACCATTCTGGCTGGGGTGTGTACATACCCGGAATACAAGGGTTGGAAATCCTGCTAACCCATGGGTAGAGTCATTGCATAACATGGGTCCTGTGAAGTGGAGAATGGGCAGCGTGTAGTGGTGTGTTCAGACCCAGCCAGGACCCAGAGTAAGGATGGGTGCTGTAGAGGAGGTGTGGGTGGGGGAACTATGGGTAGCTAGTTATGGGTCTAGGTGTGCAGGTGTTGGCTGATGTGGGCCTATATGGACAGCCCCAGGAATGTAAGCAAAAGTGTTCAGTGGGCAGAGGCATAGCCCAACGAGCAGGCACATGCACTATGAGTCCCACTGCAGCAAAGTGTAATCTACATGGCAAGGAATGGAATGACCAGATGTAGATGTATATATGTAGAGGTATGTGTGTTTATATCTACCCATAGCGACATAGAGATATACCTCTCCCTCTCCGTAGTACAAATGTATACATACAGAGACAGAATACATATACATACCCACATATAGATATATACATATTCAGACACCCATAGATCCATATGTTGTTAGATATGTATGTATATATATATATATATATATATATATATATATATATATATATATATATATACAGCAATATATGCAGGTATGCATAAATGTACAGATATATCTGTTTTTAGTAATGTCTATACATATATATATATATATATATATATATATATATATAAAACTGTAAATATGCACATGTATATAGCTAGGATATGATGCAGCAGTTATGAATTACATATGTTCACAGGCCGTGCATATGAGGTTGAGGGGTTCAGTCAACAAATGTGTAACACGTGCGTAGCATCACCCCCCCCCCCCCCCCCAGCTAGGCCGGTGAGACATAGAGACTCACAATAAAAGTAAACACACCACTGCTTCCCAGACCACCAGCAGGATACTACCAGTGGGAGAGATCTGCCAGGTCTAATCTTGAAACAAAGACATCAATGTCCCTTGTGGGACATCCCAAACAATAATGATCATTGGAGTCAGTCCCTGTAATGATTTATCAAACCAGGCTGTAGACATGCACAGACCAGTAGGTTGTGCAAGCCTGATAACCCATGTGTGACACAATGTATGACATGTGTCCCGACACGAGGAGAGTGGGCAGTGTGTAGTGGTGTGTTTATACCCCACCTGCACCCACAGTACGGTTGAGAACTGTAGAGGAGGGGCAGGTGGGGGAACTATGGGTATGCAATTATGGGCCTAGGCATGTGTTGGCTGGTGCAGTCATATTAGGACTGCCACGGGGATGTAAGTAATATTCCGAAATGGGCATAGCTTATGCCCGTACCTCTCAACCCCTAAGAGCAAACCCACTGGACAGGACATAAAACATTGGGGGAAGAAATAGGGACCATACTTCTCAACTGTCCCTGATGGGACATCCCTGATTTTGACTCAAATTCTAACTCTGTCCCACTTAATCCCTTCTAAAACTAGTGACTTTTGGAGGAAAGGTGGTGAATTACATGTAATGAATAATGACAAAAATTAAGAGATATAAACTTCATTTACCTCAGAAAATGTGGATTAATTCATATGCTCTGAGTTTGTCAATGTGTCAAGTGAATAGCACTAATATTTTAAATGTGTCCATGATTGTCCCTGATGTTGTCATGACTTGTTCCTGATTCAGTTGATATTTGTCCCCAATCATTTGAGAGGTCTGATAGAGACAAAAAGCACATATTCCACTTACAACCTTAGAAAGATGATAGAATAATAGGTATGCAATAGCCTGACTGGGCTAAAGGATGTGGGTTCCAAAACCCAATTACTTGTTTGCATTGAATGGTGTCAGTTCCCATGTATTAGCCAGACAGGTGCAGATTGTAAGAGGAACACATCAATAGTATGAATCAAACTCTGGACAGGCCGCAGATTCCGTACAGTTGAACAGCATGCTGACGCCTAATGGGCAGCCATTCCCAATATTGTAGGCATGTAATCCGATGTAATAGGCATCACAAGGTAATATCATAGTCCTCACTCCCACCTGGGGTGTGTGTGTGTCAGATGCAAACATCAAATGCAGTGCATTTTTAAGTGCCGGAGCAAGCGGGTGTAAGCCTGTTTGGCCACCGGTATGCGAGTATCACACTGGTGAAGCACTGTAGAGGCTGAGTGTAAGAAACTGTAACCGGAGGTTAGCATTGCTTAGCTCAACGCAAACCCATGCACATCCACTCACAACTGCTTTAAAGTGCCTTAATCACTCCGTATCCAACGGCCTTGTTCTGCCCAGCAACAAAATAAATGGCCACTGCAAGGCTCGAAACAAGGACCTTGCATACCACAGCCAATGTGATTTACCATTAAGCCATGGCAGATAAACAGACATTGGTTGTTATCACAAACATATCATCCAGCACAGTCATTCAACAGTATAGGAAATGTATTCCATCATGTAGATGTATGTGTGAGTGTTTATGTCCAGATATAGATACATACATATATATAGATATATATAGCATTAAAAAGGAATGAAAAGGGTAACACCAGTAATGCCTGTATTATGTAGTGGTGTTGTCCTATGTAATATCAAGACTCCCTCAGACAGATATGTGTCATTAATACATGCAGACATTTGTACATTGGTCAAATACATCACTCTGTGCATTTTATTTACATTAACACAACAGTTCCTGTCCAATCATTATGTGAGAACAGTACTCTTACAGGGTGCTATGTGTGACATCATCATGAAAAAGGTAAATGGGGTAACCATAGAGGGACTGGTAGTGTCTTGTGTACAATGGGGTTGTCTGCATCACATATACCTGGAACTTTAGGAGTCATGTGCATACCAGGATCATGTGCCTGATAGACAGGGGTGAGGACAACTGGAGTATGTTGTGATGCAAATTACAAGGGTTACATGTGTCCAGTGGACATGTGAGTGAAATGGACAGCTATGTATGGGGCAAATGTTGTTCTAGGAACAGATTGGCCTTTTGTTTCTGTAGAGTGAGAGTGGGATGTGGGGGAAGGAGAGTAGGTATGCTCGTGGAGGATAAGTTGAGTAGGATGACAGACAAGACAGCATACAGGGTTGGTATATGACATGTGGGGGGATACGCCTTGGACAGGGAGGGGTGTTCGGCAGTCACAAGCCCATGAGCCCCCAGATGGAAACAGTGGGACAGAGGTCCCCACCCATGGGCTGCCACCACTGCACCAAAACAGCTGCAAAGGTGGCTGTGCTGGGGGCTGTCTTGGAGGGGCAGGCTCACCCTCTAAATGTGACAATCTGCCCTCGAGCTGGTGTATCTGGCCTCAAAACCCCTTATTGAGTCCCCTACACACCACGTTGGGACTGTACGACAGCAGACAAGTTCCTGTCTGGACCTGCACCCAGGGGACAAGCCCCATCCTCAGTGACGGTTCCACCAGAAGGTGGTGCAGAGCCAACAGAAGTGGAGGTCCAAGGCTGGGCCCCAGATGCGCTGTTCCCCGGTGCCATGGCCAGCTGAAGTGGGACAGGAGGTTCTGCCAGGACCTCCAATCCCATACAGCCTATTGTGTTGCAGTTTTAACACAGATATGGCTTAGTAATAGTCAATAGCATTCAGGATTACTTATAACAGCATGCATAGATATGACCATCAAGCCAACACAACAGATGGCATACATTTGCAGAGGGAGCACAACACATGCATATACACTGCATGGCATCTGTACAAAGTGTAGAAGACTTGTGACTGCAACTATGAACAGTGGCCCATTATTGGCATGTCACTGTGAGAACCTCAGACAGTGACTGTCATACCATTGTTTCATGTGACATATGTCCAATCAGGGATGCAATGGCAGTAACTCTCATCACTATCACCATGCACTGACTGCAATCCTCACACTATGCTTCTGCAATTCACAGATGTGTGTTCACTGAGTAACACAAGAAACAAATGGTTCCACACACTGACCAGTCCACAGATGGCTCTACAGATGGCGGTTCCCTCACAAACAGAGCACTTTCTTGTCAGATTTAAAACATGCAGAATAGCCATTACCACATACAACTTGTTAAACTGGCAGTAGTCTCAATGAAGCATAGCTACACTTACATGCTATAGTGAAGTCTGGCACATCACCCTCCTGTCTTTAGGCTATTTTCCACTGTGTATGTTGTTTGAGGGATATCCAGATATCATCTGTGATGCTGTTTACCAAAGACCTGATCCAGGTTCCTCTCACAGCAACTGTCATGGGAAAACACCAACATGATGTTCCTAGATATTGTCCTGTGTTTCCATGCGATTGGCTATGGGAATGTCACCACAGCTGTTCCATATGCAATCATCTAGTGGAGGACTGCAATAGGTGCAGAGGCCATCACCTGATCATGACCATCACTTACAAAACACAAGCTGCTGCTGAGCAGGTGAACAACTCCGCATCCACCAGAGAGTGTGTGGGAGGGACAGACAGAGGCAAAGTACATCAGAGAAGGGCTTGGAGACTAAAACCTAAGCATCATCTGTCACACACCTACCAGTACTGGGAGTTCAAACCCCTGACTGACTAGCCATTACTTTTATAAGTGCATGCAGTTACTCCATGTGCCACATAGCTGACATGTTGATGTACTGTAAGAGCATATATGTGTGCTGGTGAGCTACATCTGCAACAGAGATATAGTAGACATACATTAGGTGTAGCACACAAGGCTGTCCACATGAACAGATGTCATTGTCAGCACAACCACACTCTCTAAGGGACTCCAACACATTGCCACACTTTGCCAGGTTCACAAATACACTTCCTAACTACTTAGTTTGTCACACTGCAGCAATGCACAGGTACTGCATGCACCACAGGGGATATCCTGAGGTTCTATGGGCTAGGGCAAGTGAATGTGTCTGACATCAGTTGGTATGCCAATGGGAGTTATACTGGGAGTGAGTGTGGTTGGGAGTATTATACCCCACACACAGACACAAGGTGCCAGTACTGGCATGCATGTGTGCATTGCTTCATGGGTGTGTAGTGGTTGGCTGTGCAAGATGGCTGTACAAGGCTGGGTGAGGGGTAATCCTTGGCATCATGCCACCTGACAAAGGTGTGAAGTGTAATAGCAAAACAGTAGACCTGACCCTTAAAGGTGACTCCAGAACAGAGGCAAAGAATAACGAAGAAAAACTGGAGGTCGACCACCACGTAAAACAGCAATCCTTTATTTCAAACAGAAAATGAGCGCTTTCGCGTGCATCCACCAAGCACGCTTCTTCAGATTAATAATACAAAACAAGAAACTCACTTTATATACTTAGATAATCACTTAATTACTTCCAATCATTCAATCAAATGAAGAGAATTAATAGGTTGATTGACACTGAGTTCAAACTGAATATCAGCTCTGTAAAAAGGCTGTTGCGAGACTAACTCATTCATTTCCTTCTGAAGCCAAATAACTTCAAAATGAACATTCTCTATTGTAAAGACTAGAAACAATCGAGACTGTATATCTCAAATAATTAATTTCATAAAGGTTGAAATTATATCATATTGATAAATCAGTAAAAGCTGATTAAAAACAGGAAATAAACAGAAAGAACATAATTCAAAATGTGCATATATCAAAAGTGTGTCAAAAATATATGTATATAAATTTAAAAATATCTGTTGACATCCTATTATAGATGTCTATTCACATAGTACTGAAACTAAAACTGAAACTATCTAGAGCACTATAACATATCGGTCATTAACAAATAGTTAAGACATGCATATAAAGACAGAAATTTCAAAATGAAAAAACAGTTGTTCATATTGCAAGGCTTGCAGACCCGAAGTCTTAGAATATATATATATTAATCATGTGAAAACAGTAATATATAAAAACATTCATTTAAAAAGTCATATATGTAAAAAATACCCACATACTTCATATATAGCTCAACTATCTGGCTTAAAGATCATTTTTACTTAAAATCAAAGTATTCTAAAATATAGAAAAAGTATATATATATATATATATATATATATATATATATATATATATATATATATATATAGAAAATATCTAAGATGTATTACAAATAATGCCTTATAAATTATAAATTATCCATGTATACATTAAATATACATCTATCTAGTGGATGTACATAAATAAATAAATATATAAATAAATTAATCACTGTGGTGTAAATATTTATAAATATAGAGATATATATCATAAATAGTATAAATAGTGTAAATAAATATGTATATATGTATAGATCTATTAATTAACAGAAAATATATAGGTGTGAAGTGTGGTTTAGGAGTGTAGTGCCTGCAATGTCCCACACAGATTGGTATTGTATGAACTATGCTGTCATCCTGGTTACCATTGTGTATGGCCATTGCTTTCCAATGCATGCCATGCCTGTGTTTGATAGTTCTTGACATCGACATTTCCTGGGATGTGCACGTCCCACAATAATGTACAGTGACATGTACAAGTGTACTTGATTTGGCTGGCACATGTTGTATACACAGACTATTATCATCAGATATGCCAATGCTGGCCTGGTGTGGCAGGACCTGCTAATAGACAGCAGGCTGACCTTGCACCTGCATTGATAGCATGATACACGTATTCCTTTGTGTCAGTGGCATCTGTCAATGCAGGGCATGTGTGTAAGGCATTGTATGGCCTTTGTGGATCACATTTGATGGCACCACATGTGTTGCAGGCATCCAGTGTGGAACATAGTGAAGGCACATTGTCCACAGTTATGTGACTATTGTACTACTGGACAGTGTGTCATGCCCTCTGCAGCCCACTGCAATCACACCATGCCTACTGTCTGTCATCAGTGTGCAGGTTACTAGCAACATAGCTGGATATTCTAGGCAAGTGTGTTTGTATATGACACATGGGTTCAGAACGTATTCCGGGTAATAGTAGGGTTGCATACTTTGTTCACCAGGCCTTTTGCCAGATGTAGCAGTATGGCTTGCCAACACAGACCCTTGGCTGATTGACATCTGTACTCATCATGAGGTGGACTTTGTGACATATAATACGGACACCATATAGGAAAACGACAAAAAACACTCCTCAACATGTCCAGTGGTTAGACACTCACAGCCACCTCCACACAGGCTCTGACTGTCAAACACACACACACACACACACACACACACACACACACACACACACACACACACACACACACACACACACACACACCATGTCTAGGAATAGAACCCCTACCTAACTAGTTTATCACACCACAACATTATGCAGTTATAGCAAGCACTACGAAAATATAGCAGTCCCAGAGGTGTATTTCTAGGTGGGTGACATCAGCAGGATTGCCAAAGGTGAGTATGTGATTTGTAAAGAGTGTCCATACTCTAAAAAGCATTGTTTCTTTCTCAAGCAGACACACACACACACACAGTTGGCCTGTCTGGGATTAGAACACCTACCAAACTAGTTTATCACACTATAGCATTATGCAGTTATAGCCCATGCCCCGGAGATTACTGGATTACAGCAGTCCCAGACATGTATTCGTAGGTGTGTGACATCAGCAAGATTGCCAAAGAAGGGCATTTCAAGTGCACTGAGAGTTGTACATGTCTGTTACCTGCGAGTACCTGCTGCTTACTGTCACAAAAACACATTTACACCTGCTTACAACTGCTTAAAAGTGTCTTATTCAGTCCTAATTGACAGTACCAAAAAGACTTGCAGGTCTTGAACACTGGTCCATGCACACTGAGGTCACTGGATTTACCACAAAGCCATCTGGGCTATATACATGTGTCATGGATTTTATAATGCACATCTTACTACAGGTATTCCACAGTAGTGAAAACAAATGGGACAGTCACTTTGTGTACATATGTACAGTACCCTTGAATGTACTGTACTCTGTGAAACAGCAAAGACAAGTCTACATCTGTACAACTGTTATAACTACATTATATATATATATATATATATATATATATATATATATATATGCACCTACAGGATGTGTACATACACACACACACACACACACACACACATATATATATATATATATATATATATATATATATATATATATTCACACATGTCTGAACACCCTTTGTGACACAGAAGGGTTCCAAAGGAACGGACGTGTACACAAAACAGAGGCAGCTCTTGTTTTATAACATTTAAATCTTAATCAGTTCACCAGAGAAGGGATGGTTGTTGTATATGTAGAGTTTGGGGTGGGGAATGATGGCTAATGCAATCTACACCGGGGATTGTGGAGTTTGAGTGGGAGAATTATGGGTATGGACTTATACCCTGGTGACCACTTCTGTGTCACTGTACGACAGTGGCACAGGAAAATAACATAGCCAACTGTAGTGATTCTTGACTGTGTATTCTTTACTATTCCTAACTATGCAATACTTTGTAGACATCAGTCACCAGAGATGGCTACCACGGTGTGCAGCATGTTAAAAGACATTACACATGTGTATGCCTGGCTACAGGGTAGTCTCACATACAAACATGCTCACACTTGCCAGTATTGTGCATACAAGACTTGCTTATATAAAGGTAACTAGTACAGTGTGGTATGCATTTGGAGTATGTGTCACAGAACACATACAATTACACTTACTCTGATTCCACTTCTCAGCTGGGTGACATCACAGGACTGATTACTTGCAGAGGGGAGGGGGAAAAGAGAGGTTTAGCAGTTGACAAGGATGAAGGCCAGTGCAAAAGATGGCACCTTTTTGGAATGCAGCAAAATCCACTGTCATGACAGGATGCAGACACAAACACAAAATCATTTGCTGATACATACACTCAAGCATTTGCTGACACACACACACTTGCCAGTGGTGGGATCAGAACTCTTGTCTATCTACAGATCATTATTACAGTACGAAGCAACTACGCGATGTGCCACAGAGATTACAATATTTCAAGGCAGTCAGAATGCCCTTCTAAGATTGAGGACAACAACAGGGATACTGACAGTCATGATGTACATAGCTGTAAACCTGTGTTTAAAGTAGGTGTCTGTTACAACCTGTATGCACAAACAAGACACATCATCTGCAGGTAGTACATAGGTAGGCCTGAGAGGTATAGCTGTAGCACAACAGGAAGCTGAACTAGAGTATGCCCATCTGTGGAATGGACAACTACTATCACTATACAGGGTTACAGTGGTTATGCTCATACACATAGAATCACAGAACTTGTTTGGATGCATTGACTCCAATTACACAAGGTGACAGTGGGCATGCTCATACACTTAGTAGCACAGGGCCGTTTGGGATGCACTATGACTACAACTACACAAGGTTATACTGGGCATGCTCATACACTTAGTAACAAAGGGCTTGTTTGGATGCATTGACTCAAATTACACAAGGTGGCAGTGGGTACGCTCATACACTTAGTAGCACAGGGCTGTTTGGGATGCACTCCAATTCTAACCACAGAAGGCCACAGTGTGCATGCTCATACACTTACATGTACAGAACATGTTGTAATGAACCCCTATTGTTAACACACAGGTTTACAGCTATGTACATCTTACCTGTCAGTATATATGCACATCATACTGGTTTACTACCAGATACCTGTATGTGACCCATAAATGATATATCTGTGTCTGTGCTGTGTGATACACATGCATACATGTACATGAAGTACTGACATATATATGTTAAGTATACACAATCATGTATGTGTGGACGTGATAGACAATACTTTAACTGGGACACACAGGCAGATGCTACCTACAGCATGTGTCACACACCTTGCTGCCCTGAAAGACATACATTGATAGCAGGTTGTGGACACTGGCATTATACTTGGAACAGTGGCATATGCAAGCATAATGTGTGAGCCACATTGTATAATGGTACTAAGATGCAGGTGTCAAGATGACCTCTCCCGGCTGTGTTAGTACTTATTATTATTAGCAGGACTGCTACACAAAGTATATCTCACATTGGTTATATACACAATGTCTGCTGCTGTCCGTCACCTTATATGTGGCATTTGCTACCAAGCACATTACTGCCACTTGCAAAGATGTCAAAGTACAAGTGGCACCTGCTAGACCAAAACAATGAGCTGATGTCCTGCTGTTATTATGAGGTTGTCCAGTGTCTGTCATTCTGGGATGTCATGACTGAAAGACAAGCTTTCGACACAGAGCACATGCATCCATGTTTCAAGTCAGTGTGGATAACACCTAGGTCGCATTTACCCATATAGTCACATTCCAAGGCAAATGTCTTACACACAGAAGTAACACCCTGACACCCAAAAGACAATAGCATTGGATGCTTATGCTAACCAGTGCTAGACGTGTGGATTTTGTAATCCATTTTCTCAAAGTAGAACCTACAATGGAGAATACTGACATCTGTGCAGTGAGGAACACCTGGCTGAAGGCTCTGTAGTGCACAACTGCACTACCACCATATAACTCAGATCCAGACATGTGGGCCATAACACTAGTATGGAGCATTTCAGGTGGTGGTGTCCACATATTCATAAAGGCTACTCACATGTAAAGACCACTACTCTGACATAACTCATCACAGATGAGTCAGGTATAGGTGACAGTGGCAAACGCTGCAGTCTAGGTTGTATCCTCATATACATCCACCACCTTGTCCCCAGACTACCAACACACATCCATATGAGGTATGACACAGTATGCTAGACCACCAGATAACCTTCAACTGGTGGACTGTACCTAGGCCTACATCAACTGTGTAAACTACCCATGTACAGACACAGCTGCATAATGTGTTATGCAATGCAATAATACCACTGTTTGTTACCAGCTCACTTGTAAACATATCAGGATCCCTCAGATGTTGTCAGAATTAAAGTCGACTGTTGCTGTATGCCAGTAAACAGCACCCTCATGGTTGGATATGACCTAACTATACCTGCCCTGGATATATACATCCCAAACTCATACAACATAAATGACAATGCCATAGCTTTTGTTATATTTTCTACATACATGTGGCTACAGTCATTACACACATGCACATGGCAGATAGCATGCTAACAGTACATAAGGTTTGCTATCTATGTTAACAGAGGTAATATTCCCTCTTTACTGGTCACCCATGATACCTATCATATCATACAACCCTTGTGGCATGTATGTCATTAGACATATCCACCTAATGCAATGCCTACAAACATACCCAAACAACAGGATCATAGGACCTACACAAGGCCTGTATTGACAGACTCAGGGAAATCCAGCTCTGCTCTGTATGTTCCTGAGTAGTCACAGGTGATAGGTTCATGACATGTACAGCCATGTGTGCCCACAGCTTCTACATATACCCCATGTCAACAATTGCAAGCCATGCATACTCCGTGCTGTCTGGACATTTGCCTTAGTAGCACAATAGCCAGTACATGCTGGGGTATGAGGTTTACAAGCCACAGACCTCACACATGCTTGAATGAGTGTACTGCCTAGCTCTAATAGAGCACATTGCTGGCACTCTTCCAGTAAACATTAGGTGTGTGTGGCAAATATGATGTGCTCACTGTTGACCATTACAGTGCCCTGGCTTCACCATGGCACTGTCAAGTAACAGTTTCTAGGAGCATGACATGGAATAATGCTGTGTGTGTCTTGCTGATATGTACTGTTGTCATTATATGTACACTTGGCTACTCGGTGAAGGTGGTTGTGTCCTACCAGTACATGAATACAACATCCATTATGGTGTAATGCTCGGCTATGTTTCACACATGGTGTGGGGGAAGGTGTGGAATGTATCCTCTTGAGCTGCTAGTCCACTTACTGATGTAGATCGCATATGTGTACATTTGATGTTTGTTTAGATTCCATGTGTGTGCAGTGTCTGATGTTTGAAGGTGACTGTTGTCTTAGTACATCATGCTGTTGCAATACAGCCTCAACATTGCCAATTGTATATGGTAGTATGCTCAAAGTACAGTAAGCCATACATGAGGTATGGACAGATGTTTGGACATGACTACTAAGTGGTGTGACTAATTTGCAGATGAATGATTACTGAGGACAGCTCACTGGTGTGTTACAATTATTCTTACAATAACACGTGTAACTGCTAAGGTATGTTTTTTGTTAATTGAAGTGGAAGACAGACAATGTAGAATAAGGGTGACATTGAAGGCAAAACTCTTGACACCGTTTACAGTAATACCTCCCCTGTGCATATATTGTACATCTATCAGCACAGTTGGCAAAGGAAGGAGTCCATACACTTTGTAATGAATGTGATAGTGCTGTACTTCTGTAATACCTATCATGAAATTGTCAGGTGTTTGATTCACAGTACTAGCACGTGTGGGTGTGTGTGTATCCATATATGTCACGCATGGTTGGAATACATCCCACATGTTTTTCACTCTCCTGAACATTGTTGTTGACATCAGTACAGAGTGAAGTGTAGAAAGAAAGGCATAGGCAGGTGGTTGAACCTCAAACATGTCAAGTGTCTGTATGTGTGTGACATAGGTGTATATCTTTGTGAATGCCACAGTGTGTGTGTGTGTGTGTGTGTGTGTGTGTGTGTGTGTGTGTGTGTGTGTGTGTGTGTGTGTGTGTGTGTGTGTGTGTGGCTTTCCATGTGTAGTGCTGTCTGGTCCCTGGAGTGAGGCTGTATTTTACCATAGTGAAATGTTAATGCCCCCTCCTCCTATCCACTCAGTGCAATCTAGTATCCCTGTTGATATCATCAGTCTTAGATGGGCATTCTAACGGCCTGTTAACATGTACACCCTGGGGTGTGGCTTGTTATTAAATAGCCTACTGATGAGCCCCCCCCACATACACTTACTGCACTGTAGTATCCCTGTCAATGTCCTCGATCTTAGGCCATTCCAACTACCTGTACATGTATAATCTCTGTGGCGCATCTTGTAATTGCGTAGTACTACAATGATGATTTGCACATAGGCAGGGGTTCTCATCCCAACACTGGCAACTGTGTGTGTGTGTCAGAGTGTGTGTTACTGTGTCTGTGAATCCCTGAGTGTATGGGTGTGTCTGTGTTTGCATCCTGTCATGGCAGCGGGCATTACTGCTTCCCAATGAGAAGCCACTATTTCCACTGGCCTTTACCCTTGTCATCCGCTATACCATTCTTTTATCTCTTCCCTGCTCCAGGTAACTATACCTGTGATGTTACCCACTATGGATGTGATGGCTCTCAACACAGTAGCTTACTACACAGCTATCATGCTCTTGGATCATTAGAACAGTAAACATAATTGAAATATCGGAGATTATAACTATGATGTGGAAGCTACAAAGTGCATGCAGGTATTGTCAAACAGACCTGTGAGTAGTCAACATGTACATATAGGACACTAACCACAAACACTGACATCCCCCAGCACATGCAACTACACCTGAAAGAGAATGGCAGAACATCAAGATCAACATACTGTTAGTGTTGTTACACATGATGCATACTGTCAAATGCACAAAATGCATTCTAAAACTGTAATACATGGTATGTCTGCTGTATCAGACAATATGAGCATGTCCCTACACAGATGGTGTGGATGACAGGGATGCACACAGGCACCATCATATGCACAGGGTGATAATGTTTGCCAGAGGCCTAGGCTGCACCATTGGATGGCATCATGTGTGTGTGTTAGGGCCTGTGATATCATTGGGTGTGTGGATGTGATGTGTGTGTGTGTTTTGAGGTGCCCAACATTTGTTTCTGGTGTGTTTGTGTATGGATGCACACAGGTCTGACAAATGGCTGGCCTACACAGAGGTATTATTGACAGCTGCAGACTGTACAAGGCAGGTTTCACAGTTCACAGTGTCTGGCCACATGACCTGCGCCTGCCAGGGGTTGCACGGGCACTACCAGGCAGAGGTCCAGACTGGGTACTGTCTGATGACACATGTCCACTGGATTTGTGTCCCTGTTGGGACCATTCAGGACCATGTGCATGTGACCTGCTGTGTCCTGGTGTGAACTGCACAGCACCAGCTGCACTGCTGCTGCTACTGCCACTATGGGAGTAGGCATGTACAGTAGCATGTTCACGTAGACCTTCAACAGGTGATGTAGCTCACCTACGTCCACGTGCCCAATGCCTCACTCCCACCAGATGTTCCTGCACAGACATTCCACACTCAAGGACTAACATGCCATGGTCAAGGACTCCCACCATGTCACCTAATCGTTTATCCAAAACATCTGCAAAATGATGGTGAGCATTTGCAATTGCCTGAATGTTGTCAGTTAATGAACGGACAGTAGACATCTGAAGCCTCAGACCTTCTCTGTTGTGCCATTCAGCGTGTGTCTGTGCCTCCATTACAGCCCAAAACATGTGTCTTGTGACTCCAGCTGATGTGTTTTGTCTCGCAGGGGCATGTTGGCCAGTGGTCCTCCTACAAGCAGCACTGGGCACATGCCTGTGTGGGACATCACCAGTCAGTTGACTGGGATCATGCCATAGTCTCCACACTTCCCTGTTCCATGCTACCATCCACCAACTGTACTTCCTCTATGGCCAGTGGTGATGGGGTATGTGTAGGCAGGGGAACTGTGTGCAAGGATGAGGGGGATATAGGTGGAATGGCAACCAATGGCACAGATTCAGCCCCTGACAACCCTGCCTGTGCCTCAATCATACTTTCATCATCACTGCTAGAGTCTGTGGGGACACTAACATCAGGTGGACCGCAGGAGGGCAACGCACCTACATCAACACCTGTGAGGGACAAGAACTGTACATTACAAGTTATAACAAACACACACATGCTATGGCACTCAATGTCATGCAACATGCAGGTGATAGGGCAGATATCCCTGAGTTGCACACAGCAGCATGCATGTGTTATAGCAGACGGCATGCACCTTACACAATTATAGTGGTGGTTAGCATACATACCTGTATTGCACCATTTGTGTTAGTAGCTTATGCCCCATACCTGCAGCACAATGCATGCACTATGCACCATTGCACCGGACTGCCATGGTGTGTGCAACATACACCACATGTTAACAGACCATAGCTGACCTTTGTACATCTGCCACTGATGCTTTGTGTTGGCCACTGCCCCTATGTGTGAAGAGATGAGCAGAAGGGTATGTCAACAGAATACTATGCTTGCCTGAGCCCTAGCTTGCATATCTCTCTCAAAGCAGTGCATGTCTGTTCAACATTATTTCTCCTACTCCTGAGCTGAGTCTACAGACATTGTGCATGTGGCTGTACACACGTTTGATATGGCTGTCCCTACTTTGCAATGGTGCCACAGACCAGCACAGGTTTACAGTACACCGGCCTGATGTGTGGTGTATGACCTTGCCAATCACATGTAGTATGACATGTCTTCTGCTGACATGTTGAATGACAATGGTGTTCTTTCCAATCTACACTACAGTAATGGTGTCTCAATGCAGGGATGTGTTATACTAACATGGGCCTTCAGCTGATGCAATGTTGTCTGTCCACCCTACAGATATGCAGTGACATACTGCACATTCAGTTGATGTGCATAGCCATTGCAGGGCATCATGTGGCTTCATTATTGCTATACAGTGTGAGTTACTGACAGTTCATAGCCATGACTGTGTTCATATACAATACATATCACACACATGAGGAGCAGGCATGACAGTGATGTCTGACACCAGCAAGGTGAATGTACTGTATCTGTGGCCTGATGTGGTTGTATGTGTATGTTGTGCAACACATGTATGTATTTGGATACTGTGTAGGTGAATGCTTTCATGTCGAGACTCATTCAAGATGTTCAAGACATGTTATGTGGTGGTTTCATGTTATGCCTACACAAGCTGTGCACAGGCCTGTATGATGTTTAGTGTTTCACATCTGCAATATCACCATTACACAAAGGCCATAGTTGTATTGTGTTGAGCCAATGTACAACAGGGTGTACACACATGTACATCACTTCTACTGTGTGTGTTGCTTCATGTCTCTGGCCATCCTCCATGGCCATGTGTACACATGTGCTGCCCAATGGTTGTGATGGCCATCTATTTCATATGTCAGTGTTATCCCATATGACATACACCCATAGATGTCATATGCTCCACTGAGGATAGGGTTATGTAGACAAAGGGTGGTATGTATGGGATGTGAGACATCATGTTTTGCAGGATAGTTGAGCAGTGTTGTAGTCAGCCCACTACTTGTCATGGACATGTCAGATAACACATAACATTGTGTGACATTCATAGCAAGGGTATAATCCACAAGGGTGTATCCTGTGGGCTGGTCATACTCCAGCTCCAAACTATTTAGAGTGTGTGCACGCATATGCTCTCTGTACAGGTTTGTTTGTATTCTCAACATGTGTAATGCTGATATGTAGTACCTGTCCCTACAGTGAAACACACCTCCACCATTGCATTCACAGTTGTCCACACATCTGGCAATGACAGTTTGGAAGGATTAGTGTAGGTGTTTCATATAGTCTTCAGTTGTTTCACATGGGTAACCACTGTGATGCATTGCAGGTCTGACCAATGTCTATTAACAGGACTACAATACATTATGTGTACATGTGTTATGGCAGCTAGCATGCAATTAATATGATCTGTGCATTATCAAGCCTGGTAAATAATAACAATCTCACCTGACACAGGCTGCTGTCGCTGCAAAATGCCAGAGGAACCTAAACAGGAGTGTCACAGCAGTAAGATCATTATCCACACCTGTGTGATAGCTACAGGGTGCAATGTCCATGTTAGCACATAATCCAGTACAATACACTATACTATGGAGTATGCACATCTGTGCATACATAGAGTAGCAGACTATAGTATGTGGCATGTGTGCATAGATGCCTCGCATATGATGTTACCTTACATATTGTACAGCAACACATGTAACTATGTGAAATATAGTTGCGTTATATATGCAGTACTGACTTACCAGGCAACTCCAGGCTCAGTGATTGAGAGACACCCACCTCCACAATACCAGCTAAAGCTTGTGGATGGAGGTCTACAGGTGTTCCCAGGTTGGCCAGTAGCTCCTCAGTACATGTGAGTGGGAGCTGGGTGAGTGACCACCCCACCTGTTGCACCTTGTTCCCTGGCAATTGCATTAGCACACTGTTTCACCCATCTTATGAGGTCGGTGCAGTGTTGGCACACCTGCTGATAGGTGCAATTGTGACCACCAACATCATTTACCCTCCTGCAGAGTTCCTCCCACAGGGCAACCCCCTGCTGTGCATCCTGTGGCACATGGTTGAAGAGTGATGAATGGTTGTCGAGGAGGTATGGGATGAGGACCTCATCCTCTAAGTGAGTGTACACTGACAGCCTTCTACGTGGCATACCTGGAAGACATAATGATGGAGACAAGTCACAGTAATTCAGAGAAATACAGAAGTACAGATGAACATACATGTGTATCACGTTTTTTTAAGATTACAAATAAGTATTTGCAAATCTACATGACACAAACACCACTGACATGTTAAGCCAGACACATTTGACACTTACTGGGGATGTGATGATATAACCATATATGTGTGTGTCATGTGATGACACTGCTCATACTCCATGTGGATGTTGTCTTGACATGGGCATGTCTGTTGCCTGTACTGGTGTCTTTACCTATCAGAACATGCTTGGATGTGTTCACATTAATGCAATCAACCTTAATGCTGTGCATATGTCACATATATAGTCATACATAGCTTTTAAGGACGTGACCTGTGACCCACAGTCCTGCTCACAAAATGTTTACATGTATGTGTTTTACCATATGCATCTACATGACACTGCACAGCTGTGTAGCATCCTGACATGTATTGCCTGTGTTGCACATGTGAAACACGTGGGACAACAGCTAGCCTGATGGTATTTGCAGGGTTGGATATCAACTATAGCATGTACGGTCATAATGAACTAGTAGGCTATATGCCCTGGGACATTTATGAGCCTAAGCAGATAGGTTACCTAGCTGTAGGCAACAGACAGGTAAGTTTCAGTGGCCAATTCAAGCAGTGCCACAGAACTGATCCACAGGATTACTGATATATTTGGCATGTGGTCATCACACCATGTCACAGAGAGCGGTGATTTGCATCTTCACTGGACAGGGATGCATAGTATGACAAGAGTATGTTAAGTGTATGGGACATAGATCTGTCAGGCATGTTGTGATTCTTGTACTAGAAAAATGGATATCCATGAAGTATGTGTTTATTTGGGATTAGGATGTGATAAGTGTAGCATGTCCAACATCTCTGGATTGGATATGGCTTTATTCAGGGTAGGCTGCATGCTACATAGTGGAGCTAGGGATTGGGAAGGGCAATGTAAGCTATCTACACATGGGCAATAACCATTAAAGAAATATGTCATCTATTATGGGTCACATGAGTGTTGAGTATGGCTGAACAATTATCTCTGTATTCATGGATGGCACCCTGTCATGATTAGGGGTGCCACATATGACTACCTGACTGGTGTGGTGAAGTAACTTTCAAATGAAAGACTACTGTCCAGCTGCATCCCATACATACAGATGTCATTATGTTTACCGCTGCCTAGGTGGTAGTTCATGGGTACAGGGTTTTTAACATAGGGGATGACAATGCGATACTTAGCTGTCAGATTGTGGCCATACGTCATACACCACACATCTGACACACAAAGGCCCTTCTGTATGTTGAACGCACCACACATTGAGTCAACTATTGCTCCTAGTTCATAGTCATTTGGAAACATCAATAGACAGATGCCTTCTGTGTTAGTCTTTGTGGTATATATAACAAATAGGGGGAGTACCAGGAATGAACCTTGTATTACTGTGGCTGGCACTAGTTTGATGTGCATGTATTAGTCAGACACCTTCTGTAATGTTAGTTCTGCAAGCAGTCCAGTTGCCAACCACTCTTGTGACATAGGAATGTGCACCTAGTTTTACTGAGTGTAGCTGGAACACAGTATGGGTGATGGTGTCCTAAGACCTGGCAAGGTCATGATATGCTGTGAGAATCAACCTTACTGTCATCTACATATGTACTGAATACATCAAATACATTGATCACGGTTCATGGCCTTACAGACCAGTCTCAGCAGGGTAGTAGTGCACTATTTCTCATTATCAATGGTGTCTCCCCCTTTGTGGGGTGTGATAACTGTTGCTGTGCACCATTCAGTGTGTACACAGCCTGCCATGGAGCTATGATTGAACATGATGTGTATGTAGAGAGCTGATTGTTCTTACATTTGTGTAGGATACACCCTGGGATGTTGACAGGTCTCATGAAAGCTGTATGTATGGCTTTAGAGAGTGAAGCTTGTACCTGCATAGTTATTACAGGGGCTCTGTACTATACATGGATATATAACTATGTGAACCTGTTGGGGGGGTGGGAGTGGGTTTAGGTTCTCCAAGACCCAATCTGGATTAACAGGTATTATTTCTGTAGGTGCAGTACTTCCCATGCCATAGTGCTGTGCAGCACGGCAGGTCTTGTCATTGCCATTACGATTAATGACAGCTATAGAATGCTCTGTGGCTGGCCTCATATGTGGCTGATTAGTTTCAGAGTATCTTTGTGTGGTTTATGGTGTACCTGCATCTTACTGAGGGTGACCAGGGATCACCTACACTCACGTGTGTTCACTCTTGCAGCAGTTACTACCTTCTGTGGTACAGTTTAAAGCATGGTACCACCAGTTTGCCTTCTTGTTTGTGTTTGGTTGAATCTTTGTTCTGTTTCAATGGCACAATCACTGCACGTATGTGACTGCTTAAGGTTCATTTGTATAGGATTCAGCATTTGCACATGCATTGTCCATCTGCATGGGTGCCATGACAGTCACCTCTTTGCTCTTAGGAAGCATAACATTGGCTTTGGAGACTGACTATGTGTAGCATACTGTTAGCCATGTTTGTGTGACTATTGTGATCCAGGTCATTAGGGTTGATGGAATTCAACATGCATTGACTGCAGGTGTTGGTACATGAGGAATCTTCCCAGTTCATAATGGAATAGTTGAGAGTAGCCATCATTATGGTTTTCTGTCTCAAACCTAATCTTCTCCATTACAGCACATTATGACAGTTGGGAAATCTGATGTATGGTGAGTGATCTGTCGCAAGGTGCAATTTGAATTCCACTTTGGCACAAAGGTAGTTATTCAGCATAATGCATCTGAAGTTAAACTAGTGCAACTAGCGTGGGGGTGTACATATCCTTCAGGAATATGGACATACCTGTGGCCCATGTGTTCCAATAAAGGAACATGGGCAAGAGGTGAGGTATGTGTTATAACATGGTCATGCAGGTGTGCTCTCCGGAGCATTGAAACATGTCTCAGCGACTGCACAGATATGTTCTCCATGTTAGGGATTGACATATGTGTGTCCATATAGTGTTTCTGACATGTATCATTGTGTAGCGAGACCTGCAGTTTATTGCTTGGCTGTCCCTGTAACAGCAGTGGACCTTCACTTGAACTGTGCATGATGAAGGCACTATAGGGGAAGCATGAGCCCTAGGCAATATCCATATTCCCAGAGTGACAGGTGCAGGCCCTGTCTGCCAAAGCATCATGGTCTGCCAACCATGTTATCCCAGGCAGACAGATACTGGATACCCTTTGACTTGCACCACTACATTAGACAATTGTGGAATACAATCCTTTTGTCCCTGTACTGCAGTATCATTCTGGCCAATGGCAGAATGCTACCCAGGTGTTGGGACATACAGTTCCTAAATGTGTTTCCATGCAATCCAGGCATTTGCATCACAGGTCCTGCACAGGAACATGGAATATGCCAGAGCCATGTGTATAGTTCAAAAGGTGGTCTGAGTGTATGGATATGTGGCTAATCATGGCAGACAGGCAGCTGACAGTATGTATATCTTCATATAGGTTGGTATGTAACATAGTGCTAGAGTTTGCATTCATAAATGAGTACTGTTGGGCATGTTTCTGGCCACATGTTCTGAGGTGTGGTACAATTATGCAAACTATGTCATACAGTTTGTGTATTTCATTGTCTGTCTCTTCCAACTAGGGAGGTCACTTGTTTGGCCAGATACCTAGAAGCGTCTGTGAATGTGTGTGATTTCTGATAGCATGTGTGGGTGTCCTTACTGTGTTCTGGTAAGGGTATGCGCTGGTTGTGATGATGAGATGCATGTGTTAACCTACACCTCATAACTGTTCAGTCTAGTCATGGCTGTAGAGTGGACAACCTTCCAGCTTACCCCTGTAGCTGCAGCCTAGACAATGTGTGGGGTGTGGTGTTAGGTGGGTTTAGCAGTGTACATGGCATAGAGATTATATCCCCCCAGGATGGCCACATACTCAAAGCTGACATTAGTAAACACCAGTAGCTGACTAGTGGGCATGCCTGTATGAGCATTCAGTACTACAAGTACCAAGTACTGTATTTAGTTTACTTATTGCTTATGAAGATGTTTTAGACAGTGATGCTCACATGTAAATATTTGTGTTATGGACGTGACAACACTGGCTATTATGGAAACATTGTAGCTACCTTTAGCAGCAATCCTCCTCTGAGGAGTACATCACATCCTGATAGTTGATTACAGATGATGCAAGTGTCTACAGGTCTGTTTCCTTCTCTCTGGATATATACTCACATATCCATCAGAACCATGAGCTCTGTTGGGCACAGACACCCACTCCCCAAACAGAGTCATGTATCAATAGACTCTGATGCCACTATCAACATGATCAGGATATAATCAGATAGTGTAAGCCATTACCTATGAAGCGGCTATTACACATGAGCAGCAGTCTCCTACATCTTACACTCCTACTGCAGATGTTACACTGAAGTTAAAGATGATATGCAACCTGTTTCATTACCAGTGCTGTGCACAACCTTACATACAGTATGTGCAAGTGGCTGTTAGGTTGGCAAGGAGAGGTTAGACTACACAAACCTGGTAGTTCAACCAGTGTGTCTCTGCTCTGAGTATCCACTCTATGTAGGTGTGCACATAACCATTTGGCCCAGCCCTGTAACAAGGGTCACTACACATTTGCATAACATGTACACATGCACCGCTGTTATTGCTTGCAAATGATACTAGAGAGGTGGATATTACACGTGTTATGTGCATGGATAGTTACCTAGCTCTTCCAATTATCTTTGCTATCATGCTGCTAAACTGTTAGATGAATACAAATGATATGTAACCTGTTATCGAGTATTGTAATTACCAATAGATACAACTACTGTTTGCATAACATAACAGAAATGCTATGTAGAATGGAATACAGATCTGCCTAAAATATTACACCGTTATTGGCACAATATCCCACAATGTAACCCATATTTGCACAGTAAGCCAGCCCACCTTTGACATGTTCATCTTACTTATCACCCATACATATGTCAACTGTTACATTATATCGAAATATACTATCCCCTGTTATAGCACATACTTGTTGGACCAATCTTGACACTGACAGTGGCTGGAAGCGAACTGGTTAGTTCCAATCCCATATCATCCCTTGTGGTGTATGAGGAGTTTGCCTTGTGACCTACAGCAGTACACACATAGAATACTACAAGCATTACTACTGCTCAACAATACATCACTACAAGATAGCTATTTCCATTATATGCATTGATTACACTGTAATTCTTACAGAACAGGTACTACATACGCAAACATACTACATGTTATACATACCTTCGTAGCAATTGGAGGTGTTATTGACTAGTATAATACTCATTTTCAGTTTGTCTTTCAGTGTTTTGTACTGTCCTACAGGTAGATACAGATAGTTTGAATGTGTGACAAGGCAACCTTTTATAGTTACAGATCAGTAACATGTGCTATCCCGATGACAAATTGGTGTTCCTAAGTAGCTAATTACATGCACATCAGCTGTGCTGCTAATGCCTTAGCCAATACCATGGCAACAGTGGAGTATAACTGTGTACTCCACTTGGGCATTGTCCCTTTGCCTTACTTGTGAGGAATACAGCCTGGAAGTGTTGTTTGAAATCTATCGCAACAGCTGTATGGAGACAAACAGTAATATATTGTGTGTAATGCCTAGAGGATTTGGTCTAAATTTGAGTACTGCTGTTATATTTCTGAACATTGCTACTTGTGCCGGGTTTGTCTGTACCTAATACTTCTGCATATGTTTCAGTTTAGCCAGGATGTTTGACCGGCTTCTTAGCTATGCATATAATGTTAGGCGATTTACAGTGTGCTTACCAAACATATTTAGTTTGGTGTTAATGTGTATCATACTGTGCTGATAATCAGTACTCGGTAACACTTCCTGGTGTACTAACCTTTCAACCCTCTGAAACGGGATTAGTTCACACAAACCCTGTTACATCAGCAGCTGTTCAATTGTATAAGAGCAGCTATTTCACATAGGGCCATGTTAGTGTGTCTGTGTCCAGGTATGTTAAGGTTTCAGCAGATGTTGTGCAGTAGTTGAATAATCGGTTATGGTATGACAGTATGTAGTGATGTAATTATTTTGGTTGTGGGGTAGATGTTGGTGGGTGTACATAGCACATGCAGGAGTGTAGGAAGTCCTTTTATACAACTTCTGTATGTGTGTGAGTGTTCTTTCCCTATGTGAACACCTATCCCTTAGTGGACTAATACTATGGTAATTGCAGGATGATTCATTAAGGCACTGTTAAATGCTTCCTGTAGAGCATGCAGGTACTGTTAGTCCTTTAATCCTTTTGGCAATACATTGGAATGTAATAAAGTTTTGCTAAATGAAAGCTGTCTGTGTATTTCTGTCATGGATATTTGCAGTCATTGCAGTTGTGTTGGTGGCTGTGTCCATAGAACATATTTGTAATAGTGTATTGGCCTATACTCTTCATATGTTATGTTCATATTGTTTGGGGGGGTGGAAAGTATGATTTCTATGGTCCATGTTATACTCAGATATGAACACTTTGGATGATGTTTACACACATGTATGTGTATATATATATATATATATATATATATATATATATATATATATGTGTGTGTGTGTGTGTGTGTGTGTGTGTATATATGTGTGTGTATATATATATCTGGGGACTAAGGTAGATAGTGATCTCCCCTTTAACAATCACATCTCCAAAGTAGTTAGAACATCCTTCTGTGTAGGCCGTCTGAATACTAAATGGTTCCCGTCTAGACATACTGGGTTATAGTTCCTCTTTACTCATCACTCATCAGTCCCATCATCGGGTATAATAACCCATTTGGGATGTACTTCAGAAGACACTTCCAACAGCTGGAAGGTCCACAAATGTACCTTCTCAAGGGCATTACTGGCCTCAAACATATGCCCTATGCAGCCAGACTGAATAAACTCCTGCTTTACTCAGTGGCATCTTGTTTACCCAGAGATGATCTCTGCTGGCCAACACAGCCATGTTGAACTCAGGCTTAATGGATATGCTCCACCTATGGGAATCCATGTCACAGTGAGCCACACACTGTAGTGAGCTGAACCTTGCCACAACAATAACTAGAAGATGGTGGAGGTATGGATTCCTGTCACAGACACTCCCCATACTTTGGAACAACATCCCTAACTACATTATACAGAGCCCCTCACTAACACTCTGCAAGAGAAACCTTAAAGAGTGAATGGGGAACAGTAGATGCACCCCAGGGATCCTGCCATTGACTCTGCTCCACAGTGGGACAGTTAATTAATCAATGGGGTGTCAAAAGCTGACACATTTTGGCTAGGCTTATGAATGGCTTCTGGCAGTCAGACAAGTACCTATCTATGAACCTATACATACAGTATCAGCACATGCTGATAGCTTAATTTACTGTTCAGGTGTTCACTTACCTTGTGCCAATGGCAGTTGTGTGTGCAATAGTTGAGCTCTACAAGTTGCAGTAGGATGTCCCTGTGCACCCTGTAATGCTCTACTATCTCCAGATCATGTATCCCCTGGTAGGTTACCCTGGGTCTGAATACTCTCCTCCTCCTCTGGCACCTGAGGTGCTTGTGTGCATCATCCTCCACACCACCTTCAGTCCCCAATACATGCTGGTGGATCAAAGCTATGGCAGCCCCTAACATGTACATACTAAAAGTTCCCCATCTGTATACACCACTGGTGCAGAGTGTATGGGAATACACAAATGTGTGTGAGGTGCTTTCACACTTTATACTATTGTGCTATGGGATGCTGCTGATGTAATTGGATGTGTATGAGCTATTCCAGCTGCAGAGTGTCTTAATTATGGGTTTTACAATGAGTACTGCAAGTGTGGGGCCTTTACTGTGGAGTTATGCTTGCCTGCCTTGAATAAGCTGTTGCCCTTTAATTCACTTTTAAACCTGGATCCCCTCCCATTATCAGGCATGCATCCACCTGTCATCTTTCTTGTTTTGTACTTTCCCTATCCAGTCATCGAAAAATGTGTCTTGTAGCTGATATAATGCAAATCGGCTTTGCTCTGCTTTGACACTTTACTGTTTTCTTTGCAGTTTCAGCCCCTCCTTTTTCCTGTTCTTCAGGTAACTGCTTGCAGCCTTGTGTGCTGTTGTCAATGGCCCACTGTAGGCTCCTAGGTGTTAATTAGTCATTTGTACTCCAATTTCCCTGCTGCAGCATTTCCTTATTTATTTCCTATATCCTTCCTGTTTCAGCTGCAGTGCGTGCCTTGCAAACCCATTTACCGAGCTTACGCGCGTTTTCATCTCCATTCACATGCATACTTGGTTACCTTGTGTAATCTCAGCTAAGCAAAGCTATGGCCAGTTCAACACAACCCTATCCTGCAGCTTAGCAATGCTCCAATGTGCTTTCAGCAATGGCAACACACCCCTCTCTTGATGTCATCTTTATCTGAAGGGCACTCCTCGGTGTTATAACGCTACGCTGTGAGGTACATCCTTACTCCAGCGGGGAATCTGTAATTCACTATTACTCCTTGCATTTGCATGGCATTGCCTACTAATTCCTAGCTACTGTGCATAACACTGTCACAGCCCCTTAACAACCCTTGTGCCATAGTATGGTGTAGCATGCCTGCCATTGACTATTATGGGGAAATCATGATATGTGTTACATTGCAGTTTTATTCTATATTTTTTATATTTTCCTTGCGATCCCCTTTGCATGCCACTGCCCTGCGCTTCCACGTCACAATAGTGCGACTATATATATTATATGTTAATTTTATATTTTGTACATTTTTTTTATGCCACTGGCTATATATTTCACCACTGGCATATATTAACAATATAATGCATGTGTCTGGTCGGTGTCATGGCTCCGATTTTATGTTTGCAAAAATGTAAACCCTTTTCTATGGTTTACATTTCTGCATGCTTACACTACGCCTGCACTACTTCCTGGATCATTACATACCTTCATTTGCATGCTACACTGCTGCACATGGGGTAATTAGTATACAGGGCCCAAGAGTTTTGCGGACGTAGCATACGCAGGTAGTGCACATTGGAACAGCTCGTACCCGGATCGCTCGGAAGCCATATTTGGTGTTAGAATGCCGACGCTACGCCTGCACCTGGCCCAAGCTTTATGAATCCCAGGGATAGTGCTATTGTCACAATCAGCAGATCCTGATCAGTCTTCAATGCAATGCTATCACTGAATGCTGTTATTGAATTTGTAGTCCTAAATGAATTGCTGTAGCACACCATGTTTAAGCACATTACTGGCATTTGCAGTCAGAACTGAAAAGCATAGCATCACTTCAAGTTTCACATAAACTGCAGCAGCTTCAAGCAGTTTGCTACAGTTTAGAACTTTTTTTTTGCTCCTTTCTCATGTCTGGAGAATAGGAAGACTTCAGCAAATCACCTGGCAGAAGAATAGCAAGCTACACCTCTGGTAACAGCCAAAATATATTACACAGAGAAGAAAGCAATAAAAAACTATTGTTCTGTATCTGATCTATCACACCATTAAACTATACATCTATAAAAAATTTTACAGACAAGAGTGTTGGTAAATAATCCATATGTTAACAGGATTTAGTTTAAAGGAAAAAAAAAAAACACTGAAAATACAATGTGACACAATGGACCCTTGAACTGTATTTCTTTATATTCTCCTTAAATAATCTCAGAGCCATTACAAGGGAAGAGCAAAGGGAGTGGCTTCCCATTGCACAAGCAGATAGGGGATGTGATCAGAAGATACCGATGTTGTAGGATGGAACACTTGGTCTGATTAGACCTGACTTATGAAACCAAAAGGATATCGTGGCTTCGTAAATGAATACCAAAACTGCATTTTCAGTCTGTGCTGATGTCCCAAAGTGATCAGTGTGTGATATTATAATAGTATGTATAGCAAGCTACTTGCTATAGTATCTGGCAAGCAGAACACCATTTTTTTTTATTTGACATGAAGGGTGCACCAGTTTAGAGAGCTGCACAAAGACTCAGATGACTCAGCTGTGTTTCTGCATAATCTTATTACTGTTATTTGGCAATCCTAAAATTAAAATAAACCAATCATCAGTGATTAGTAACACATAAACAATAAACTATCATACTCACTGGGGACATTGATTTATTTACCAGGGAAGAACACTGATCTCTATGGACATTTTTTGGTCTCTGCTCAGGCACAGTATCTGGTTAAGTGATTTTTTCAGAGTCACACTGTTAGGCAATGGAGATTGAAGGAAACAAGCCCTCCACTGGAAACAGATTGTTAACCGCTCCTTAATCCTCTGTACCAACTGTGCCAGTCATAATGATGGCTGTGGTTGTTCACTGCAGGATATAACAGTGCATGCGAATTTCTCTGCATTCTGCACATGTGGACACATTTTTTTGATTTGCCTAACCTGCCTTATACAGACATTTGGGGGGGGGGTCCATTTTATTGTAATATACTCCCTGTTTATGGCTGCTTGTTGTAGGGTGTAAATTCTAAACTATTTCCTTTGCCCAGGCTGTGGTATGGTCTGCTAACAGGAAGAAGTCAACCTTACATGGGACTGGTGTGGCCAACCATTAAGACACAGTAAGCCACAAACCATGTAGTACATGGTAATTCTACAACTTATGCATAAGACCTGGTTGGGTTGGCTGAAGCCATGGCATTGGCTGCTGCTTTTAGAGTTTTTGCTCAACTGAAAGTTCTAGAGTCCATTATTCTTCTCCAGTGAAAAGAAAATGTAATGTAACAAACCTTTCTAGTGTTAGCATGAAACTGCATGAGATTTGTGATAACCATATTTGTTCAGTCCTGATCTCTAAGCTCCATTGTCACCACAGGTTGTATTTGCCATTCTGTAAATAAAACAGAATCAGACAGCAATAGCTGCTATACACTGACTTGCAATCCCTATCTGTGATTTACTTCATACCCTAGAATCTCTCATACAATTAAGTATGAGGCTTTGATATTAATTGCTTAATATCATACTTAGATATCATGTAGTGTAGTCTCAGTAATTCCCAGAATTTTTTTCCTCATTTATTTTTGGTACAAGTACTGGAAGGAGTAAAGACTTATGCCTCACATTTATTGTGTCAGATCCCCCCCAAAAACATAAACCACTTTCCTCCAATTCCTTTCTCTGGACAGTCTTTTGTCAAATTTTGAGACTGTGCCTTAAAACAGAACTGATCATGCTTTGATTATAGCATGAGAGTGTACAGAGTACAACTTCTTTGAGTCTACATTAGTATTGGTTATATTTACCTACCCCTTTAACAAGGTTGGCAGTCACCTAGTATGCAACTATACTGTTCATGGAGTCTTGGCTGCCAGGATCTTTCCATCTAGTTCTGCCCATATTTGAGCAAATGTTTAAGGATGGACTTAAAAAGGAGAAATGTATATGCAATTTTCTGAATATTAGAAACTAAGAAACTCTGATAACATTATTATCAGACATTTTCTGATTCTCTGAGTAGCAGGTAGTGACAAGTCTAGGATACCTTCCATGTTTTCATTGCAACTACCTCAGAAATATTCAATAATATCTTCAAATTGATTCTGCTGCCTGTGGAAGAGCATACATGGTTTGCCAAGATAGCAGGGGTGACAGAGACAGACAGACAACATTAAGCATGGCTTCTAAAACACTGCATACCTGCTCTGTATACTGGGTTCTGTGAATTTTTCTCATTTGACTGTAAAACTTTCACCTGAGCCACAGTTGCATACATATATAAATAGGAAAGGCTACCATTCCTCGAACAGTCACATGGTCTTGGATGCAGAACATTATTTCCAAAATGTGGGACCTGCACCCCATTATATCATATGATTTGTACCTGTGATGTATGTCTGACCTGTATTTTTTTTTCAATATGAGTATTTCCTCATAGAATCATCTTGTTGAGAAATGTTGACATACTATGTATGATAAATGCTGACATGTGCACACATATTATGCATGTAATCAGTAGCTTGCCTAAAAAAATGTCATTGCTTGTTTTGTAGGTGGTGCTGGCTGGATCCTTGAAGCCTGGTTCATGATCCCCATCTGCAACCCTACAACCATGGCAGAAATTCATTCTAATACTGCCAATGTCCAGATATGGAACACCATCCAGCCCATGCTTGGGCTTGTGTTAGCATGGCTTCATTGAATGGGAATGTCAGGTGATCTCTACTGAGAAAAGCAGCACAGTGTTTGCATGTCTACTATGCCTCCTAGCATAATCATGCATAAGCAGAATTGAGTCTTAACTCTGGCAGAGTTATATCATCTGCCAGACACCATAAAAGCAGAAGTTCATGACAAAAAGGGTTACCTGTGACTTTATGGCATCATGATCAGTACCTACCTTCCCAAGATAATGATGGATGCAGTAGATGGCAATGTTTGCAAGGCAGCAAACAAAATCTGGTCAGCAAATATGGACCATGACAATCACAAACTGACAGTGCTACTCAAACTAAACACAATGTCTGCAGGATATGCTCATCAGTGCATGATCCGGTCCTACTGTGCATCAGACATCATCTTAGGAGTGAGGATGTCATAGGTCATCATCATCATCATCATCATCACTTGAACTGCTGACAGGGAACATAATAACATAAGGCTGTCAACACAAATTGGATGGGAAGGGCACATCACAGGGGCATCATCCAAGGGCTGCATTAGGTGATAGAACAAATCTTGTCAGGGATAATTTCCTATGTTGCCTGTAATGTAGTGCTACTGTATGGCTGTTGGCTACTGTCACTTTAACAGTGAGGTGGGAAAGGGTTATCAGATTTCCCACCGCAGGGGCCGTATGCTGCCTTTTGTTTTAGATCTGGATTGTGGTTGATGCTAGCAGATCTTACCCATCAAAGCTGATACTGTTTGTTATCTACACTAAGGGAAGGCAGGCATTCTGGCAGGTTCTCAGAGTGTCCCTTGCAAAGACTCACATTTATGTTCAACCAATGTCCATGGTCAGAACTGCCAATCAGGCCAGATATGATTTCACTCACAATGTTGTGCACCGATGTGCTCAATGAGGCAGTATGAGCTGCCACAGATGTCAAGAGATCATTCACTTAATGACACTCGAGCTTCAGGTCTATGCAGAGCTCACAGCGATGCTGTCAGTGACCTTATTAATGCCTTATAACACACCTACCATGTCCATTGTGGACTGTGTGGTAGTAGCCATTGCATGCATGGCATTCATGCACATCTTCTCAGTAACGCCCAGTGCTGCATGCTTGTTGTCGGGGGACAATTGTGAGTTGTCAAGCTGTCAAGTACACCTGCATGTCTGTCCTATGTTGGGTCTGCCTGTGGAAGATCTGCACACCTTTGTAGCTGCTGTGTAAGACATAGTGAGAGCACTTGCTTGGCAAAAGGCCACATAATGTCCCTCTTCCACATGAAATGGTGTGAAGCCATGGAGTGAAAACTATGTTCATACACCCGTCAGTGAAATGTGACATCCTACCCAGGAGTATGACTGATATGAGTTTCACTGCGGTCTTTCACTGTGATACATATCCATGATTCTGAATATAATTGCCAGACTCTACAGACTTATTATCAGCTCCCTTGTTCAACCTCAGATATTTCTATATGTTGCCCGTCACCACTTCTACATAATGTAATGAACATCATAGTAAGTGCAATACATTCATAATATTGACAGCACTGAACATTAAAGCACAGAACATTGACTACACAAAGATAAAACACACAACACTGAAGCCATGTTGCTTCCAGTGTTTTAGTAGTACTGAAAAGCTGGTAGTGTGTTTCCTGAAATTCTCGAACAGCAGTGACTGTTGTTTTTTTCTCCTTTAGTCCACTGTAGTGCAATCTTGGAGATGGTATATATAATTAGCAGGGGAGTGTGGGAGGAGTAGCCCTCCACAAAGGGGGAAGCGATTGCAGGGGAGCCTGTCACTCTACAAATATGTTGTTTTTACTGGTTTTGCCCTTGTGTGTTTTGATTTTGTGTTGATGTTCTGTGCTTCGATGTTTGTACCCTTTGATATTTATGTATGTATTCCTAGTAAACACAAGAACATATATCACAACAGTGCCCATGTAATATGAAGAGTCATCTAAATTCCTTGTTATTCAGCCTTATTTTCTCTGTTGGGGTAGCCTTTTCCATTCCCTAATGTGGTTATATATAGCCACAGAAATCATGCTTACATTGTAGGATAAACTCAATATGTGTAATACTTGTCATAAGTGCACATGCAAACCTCTACCACATAATAGTTGCATGCATAATGAATGATACAATAGTTAAATGGGGTAGCCTAGCAAAGGCATCCAGTCCCCCACTTGATACAAAAGCAGGTGCATTTTTCTTCTGTCTAGTGACACTGGAAACTCCTCATTTATTTTGTAGACCCTGGAAGGCTGCAATGTATCTTCCAGTCACAGATGTTGTGCCTTCTGCATTACATTGCTGATGACAATGGCCATATGAAGTTGGCACCAGTTCAATATGCAGTTGGGCCTATCCACTTTCCTGAAGTTCAACAGCATTGTATGTCAAATCTGCTTGGTAGGCCTTGTTAGGATTGGTCTTTGTTAGGTCTATCAAACATAGTTATGCTTCCGGACTGCCTGCAATGTGACATTGTCTTCAGCATTGCTGAAATTCTCCAGCTTTTATCTACCCCAACCTATGCATATATTGACCCTTGTTTATATACCTAGAGACTATATGAGTACATATTGTTAAATATATGAACACAGTTACTGACAATGTACCTGATCCATGCAGGCACATGTATACAGCATGGATATACTGCAGTGTAATGTAATACTACTTTGTGGAGGTTAGGCTATAAAATGGTCTGTAGACATGACATAGTAATACTCTCCCCCACTCAAAACAACTTATTAAACAAGTAAGTGACTAAAGCAAACCAAACATGTTTTTAGCACATACAGATATGCATAAGGGTTGCACAACCACTTGTATAAATTTGTTTCTCAGCATCCTAGTGCATTTGGAATAATCATTCACTATGAATTCTCTTATTGCCATATTTTTGGGATATTTTTCTCTTTGCCACATTTGGATCAAGAGCTGCTCTTCCAGTTGAAAAGCTTGTAGATGCATTACTATGAGTGTGTAATTTTTTTTCCTGGCCATTACAATTGGTAAACAGACATTGCATACCTTCTCTTTTAATATATACTGATATGAGAAAACTGTTCATAAACCTATTTGGTCTTCATTTTCCTTTCTTCTCAAAGCACAATTTACTCTCTCATTCTTTATTTTAATTCATTTTTGTCTTTTTGAACAGCTAATACCTCTTCAAGAGCCTGCTGAAGGTGTGCTCATTAATTTTGAAATTTCATACAGGTTTATGTTACATACTTGTCAAATGTTCCTCTGAATTCACCCCCTGCCCAAAAAAAAAATCTTAGCAATTTTTCTTCCAGAGAACTGGTTGCCATTCATTTTTCCGCGCTGTCTGTCTACCTTTCCTGAGAAGGGGACAATACAATTTTTCAATTCGAGTCCTGCTCTCCCTCACTCTTTTTTTTCTTATGGAAACCTTTTCTTCTTTTTGTAGGCATTCATGCTCTTAGTAATACTTATGGGGACTGATTTTTAATCCAATTCACACTTTTTGGGGGATTTCCTTGTGTGTAATTGTATTTCTTGAGTCTGTGGTCTGATTTTTGCAGCCTATTGAGCAAATGTCACACTAAAAGAGTGTTAGAATTGATGAATTTCAAATTAAATATGCTGCAGTTTACAGGGCTTTTAAGAATTTATTTGGTGTTGATGAAGTAATGTAGTTACTGTCACTGGCAGAATAATAAAACATGGGAAAGTTAGCATTGTTTTTATTGTATCATATTATTAGGAGTGGCAATTATGGTGGCTACTGCAAGGAGAAAGTTTATTTTCTATGGCTGGACACCTTCTATATGTTGATCTGGGTCTACGTTCCAAACATATGCAGATTATAGAAGCCGTTGGGGAATGTACAAGATGAAGACTGACATAATCAATACGTGAGCCCTTCCTGCTATGCTGGATGTGCTTTGGCCTGTTAATATTTCTACCATTTATAAATGCAGAAGAGAGTAGCATTAAGACAAAAAAAAAGAAAGAAAAAAAAAGTACAGTTTGTACCTACCATAAATGTAGATGTCCGAACAGGATAGCATCTGCAGTCATAACAAATGGGTTGTCCTGTCGTCAGGCAGCCCTTCGGTCGGCCAGATTCCAAAGTCTGGGTCCGGCTTCGGCTGATGTCGCACTTCACCCGACGTCATCTCTGCTGGTCTTCGGGTATAAAGGCATCAGCCAACGCCATTTTCCTCAGTGTTTCTTGCCCCAGATGCCAGTTGGCCTCTTGGAAAGCTAAATTTTGGATAAATGCCAATGTTTCCAAAAAAGTAGAAGGCAAACACAAAAAATAACAATGTATGTACATATATACAAACAAATACACCATAAGAGACTCCCCCCAGCTAGCTATTAGGAGGGTAAATACCCTAGGAGTACC
This sequence comes from Protopterus annectens, assembly GCF_019279795.1. NCBI lineage: Eukaryota > Metazoa > Chordata > Ceratodontiformes > Protopteridae > Protopterus > Protopterus annectens. The sequence continues at coordinate 322,117,150 of NC_056725.1, forward strand.
ACAGCGGGGAAGGAGGGTGGGTAATCCTGACTGCAGATGCTATCCTGTTCGGACATCTACATTTATGGTAGGTACAAAACTGTACTATGTCCTTCAAGGATGCATCTGCAGTCATAACAAATGGGTAGAATACCATAGCCAAACTAGGGAGGAGGAAGAAGAATTATGGTGTAGTTAGGATCCCTTGCAGTACAGCAGTGGCAAACCCTGCTCGGGATCTAGAGTATAGAGGTAAATTATAATGCTTGGCAAATGTATGCACGGAGGTCCAAGTAGCCGCCTCAATAATGTCCTTGGTTGCCACTCCTCGTAAGAAAGCTGTGGTAGTGGCTGTAGCCCTTGTAGAATGAGGTCTTATGTTCTGTGGAACTGGTTTACCGTGGTAGGAGTAACAGAATCTTATGCAATTTCCTATCCATTTGGAGATTGTCTGTTTGGAAATTGCTTTTCCTTCCCTTCCTGTTGCATAGGCTACTAAAAGCTGGTCAGTTTTTCTGTCACCTTTGGTTCTGTCCAGGTAGTAGCGTAACTGTCTATGTACATCCAAGGTATGCAGCAGTCTTTCCCCTGTTCTGTGGATTGGGAAAGAAGGTAGGTAGGTGGATTGCCTGGTTTAAAGACACTCTGGATACCACCTTAGGCATAAATGTAGGATTAGTTCTCATGGACAACCTATCTTGATGGAAGATTAGGAAGGGTTGTACTGCCATTAAGGCCTGTAGTTCCGAAACCCTCCTTGCTGAAGTAATTGCCAGTAGGAAAGCAGTTTTCCATGATAGGTGTTGCAGATCTGCTGTTGCTGCTGGTTCAAATGGAGGGAGTGTCAATTTTTCTAGCACAAAGTTCAAGTCCCATGCTAGTAATGGTGGTTTCCTAGGAGGTTTTACATTCTTGATCCCTCTGAGGAACTGCCTGAGTAGAGGATGCGAAAAAACAGGTGGATCGAAGCTGTATTCTGCTGAAATAGCTGATGCATGTATCTTGATGGAGGAATAGGACAGGCCTGTATGTAGAAGCTCTGCCAAGTACTCCAGGATGTTAGCAATATCTATGTTCGACACATCTTTTCCTCTTTCAGTACTCCAAATGACAAATCTTTTCCATTTTCCTGCATAGTTCCTTCTTGTTGAAGGTCTGCGGGCTTCAAGGATAATGTCTTTAACCCTTTGAGATAGGTCTGGGTTAGTTGCTGCTATGTGATGTTCCAGGCAGTCAGTTGCAAGGTTTTTAGGTTTGGGTGCATGATGTTTAAGTTGTTCTGAGTTAACATCAAGGGCATCAGGGGTATTGACCACATTCTCCCCTGAGACATGCTCCTCAGCAATGGATACCAGTGCTGTCTTGGCCAATTCGGAGCTATCAGGATTATCCTTGGGCGTTCCTCTTTGATTTTCAGTAGTACCTTGTGCATCAAAGGAAGAGGTGGAAATGCATATGCTGTCAGGCCTTTCCAACTGAAGGATAGAGAGTCCACCTTCCATGCAAGTGGGTGGTATGTCCTTGTGCAGAATTTTTTGAGCTGGTGATTGAGTGGGGATGCGAATAGGTCTATTTGTGGGATCCCCATTTCTTTGTGATGGCCTTGAAGATGTCGGGTGTAGCATCCATTCGTGAGCATCCGAGGTGGTTCTGCTTAACAAGTCTGCTAGGGTGTTTTCTTTTCCGGCACAAATATTGCCTGTAACTGGATGTTGTAGCTCAGAGCCATATTCCAAAGGTCCAGAGTCATTCTGCATAGGGGGTATGAATGAGTGCCTCCCTGTTTGTTGATGTACCACATGACTGTGGTGTTGTCTGTCCTTATCATTAAATGGCCTTCTTTGAGGAATGGTCTGAATTTCTGGATTGCTAGTTTTACTGCCAGCATTTCTTTTTGGTTTATGTGCAGGTGCAGCTGGTCTGGAGTCCACAATCCTTGTATGCATTTGTCCAACATGTGCGCCCCCCCAGCCTAGGTCTGAGGCGTCTGTTGTGATGGTTTGGCTTGCTTGAAAGTTGTGGAAGGGCAAGCCTGGGTTTGACTGGCATGCTTGAGCCCACCATAGGAACTCCTGTTTCAGGCATGGTATTAGTGGGATTTCGGTTTCTAAGCTGTGCCTGTGTTGAGACCATAAATTCTTTAGGTACCACTGTAGCTTTCTCATATGCAGTCTGGCATGTGGGACCAAGATTATGCATGATGCCATGAAGCCCAAGGCCTGCAGTACTTTTCTTGCTGTTAGTTTGTTCTGCTTTGTTAATGCCAAGAAGTAAAGAGGGAGTTGTTTTGTTTTTCTGCAGTTAGGAATGCCATTTGTTTTACTGTGTCCAATTCCGCACCCAAGAATGTTCTTGTTTGGGATGGTATCAGTCTTGACTTTTGTAAATTGACTGTGTATCCCAGGGCTTGTAGTAAGCAAATGACTCTTTGTAAATCTGTTGTCAGCTTGCTTTTGTTGTCCGCTTGTAACAGGCAGTCGTCCAGGTATGGATAAATTTGGATTCCCTGTACTCTGCAGTGAGCGATTACTGATGCCAGGCATTTTGTGAATACTCTGGGCGCAGTAGATAAGCCAAAGGGCAATGCTGAGAATTGATAATGCTCTGATCCTGCAAGAAATCTGAGGTATCTTCTGCAATTTGGTCGTATGGGGACGTGCAGGTATGCCTCCTTGAGATCTAGAGTTACCAGCCAACACTCCTTGCCCAGCATGGGAAGAAGTTGCTGTAGGGTCAGCATTTTGAGTTTTGGGACAATGATGTATGTGTTTAAGGCGGACAGGTCGAGAATAGGTCTCCAACTTTTTTCTTTTCTTGGTACTAGGAAGAGTCTGGAGTAGAATCCTTTGCCCTGTTCTGTTATTGGTACTCTTTCCACAGCTCTTATCTTTGTTAATTGCGCTATCTGCTTTAGAGCTTCTGTTTTTTGAGTTGGAGGTAGGTTTGGCATTCCTCTTTTTACTGGTAAGGTGTGGAAGTGGAACCTGTAGCCTTGGTCTATGGTTTGCAAAATCCACTTGTCTTTTGTGATATAGTGCCAATTTTTGAAAATAAGGCTAACTTTCCGCCTAAAGGTGCTGTTATTTGCTCCCTGGTAGGCGGTGTCAGAGCCAAGTCACTGTGATTGTCCTGTTGCAGTGGCAGTGGTTGTGTCTGTGCCTCGGTTATTGCCTTGCCACTGTCGTCCTCTGTAGGCACCTCCTCTGGATTGATTTCTGCCTCTAGAGCGTCTATTCCTGCCTCTTTGAGATTTTGAGGAGTCTGGAAAGGACCAATTTTTGGCAGGCCAGTTCCTGCTAACCCTTGGGGGCTGAACCTGTAAGAAATCCTTAACTGTTTGTACAGATTTTGCCTTCTCTTCCATTTTCTTCATTACTTGCTGAGCAGGTGTACCAAATAGACTGGCCTTATCCATAGGAGCATCTAACAGCTTTGCTTTAACATGATCCGGCAAGACCTGTTCTTTCAACCATACATGCCTTCTTATCACTGTGCCAGTCATGGCTGATCTAAATGAAGCCTCCAGTGCATCATAGCCACATTTTAAAGAATGGTTACTAATCTGCTGAATGTTATTCACCATTTATAAAACATATTTCTTATCTAAGGAGTCATCAGTGGACAGCTTCTTAGTTAACTGATCAAGCATAAACTCTTGGTATTGGATCATATGAAACTGACAGTTTAAAGCTCTAGCTGAGAGAGTAGCAGAGGTGTAAACTTTTTTCCGCCATCTCTCTAAGGACCTGGATTCCCTTTCAGAAGGAATAGGGTTTTTTGCTGAGGTCGAGGCTACTGCCTTAGGCCCCTGGGATATAGTCTCAAGATCTGCAAGTGGGGCCTTGTATAGGTGGTGATGAGTGTCTGGCACCCTGTAAAATCTATCAGGTTTGGCAGGGGCTGGAGGTAAAGTATCAGGAGCAGTGCAAACATCATTAAATGCATCATCCACAACAGGCAGTACTGGAGGTATAGCTAAGGGCCTATGTTGTGGTAAGTGCAGAAATGTCCTAAGCCTTTTTCTTGAATCTGAGAAATCTTGTCCCTGCCATTGGAATTGTTCTCTCATGGCATGTAAGGTTTCCCCAAAGGAAAATTCCTCTGGTGGAGAGGCAGATGGAATGGATTCTTCAGCATCGGAATCTTCATAAGTAGAAAAGGGAGCTTCTGGCTGATCTGTAATGTCTGAGTCATCTGAAGAATCATCAGAGGACACTGGCTCGGGGGGCTCTGCTCTAGGTCTCTTTTCTGGGGGCTGAGAGGCCCTGTCTGGGTGAGATTGGGATCCCCTAATTAAGGATATTAAATCCTCTGCCAGAGTAAGCATTTGTGAACTAGAAGTGGGCCTGTGTGAGGGGCTTAGCGGCACTGATTTAACAGTTTTGGCTGCTTTAGCCCTGGCAAAGGCCTTAATAGACATGGCTGCAGGAGGCCTAGCAGCACCACGTGCTGGGGTAGAGACATCCAAAGGAATGGTGTCTGATAAATCACTAGGAACCACAGTAGTAGGCAAAACTTCTGAGGCGATTCAACTAAGGTAGCAGGAGCCTCAGTAGTAGTCATGGATTCGGCTGAAGATTGACCCGGTTTTCGGTTTCGGCCGAAACCGAGACACTGCGGCTTGCTTAACCGTGGTTTCGGCCGAAACCGCGGACCGCGAGTGTTGGTCTTTTCTTTGCGTTTTTAACAATTTGGGTAGTCGGAGGATCCGGCGGCATAATGTACGCAAAATCTGAGCGAAAAACTGTTCAGCAAACTCCGACCCGGCGCCTGGCGTTCGTCGGTTGAAGAAGCACAGGCGAACAGGCTGCTACGTCGTGGTCTGGGCCTAAGCAAGGCAGGCAGTAAGAGTGGAAATCTTTATGAGGTATTTGTTTCCCACAAGTTAAACAGTTATTGACTTTTTCTGACATCGGCTGAGGCAAGAAAGAGTCCCCAACGGGGTACTTAGCTTTTAGAAGTCTTGAGTAGTATTCGGTAGTAGTAATCTCTGGATCTGACCGACCGGCACTTGCGAACAGCTTCTGCTTCGGGCGCCGCGTGGCAAGAAAGACTGAGGAAAATGGCGTCGGCTGATGCCTTTATACCCGAAGACCAGCAGAGATGATGTCGGGTGAAGTGCGACATCAGCCGAAGCCGGACCCAGACTTTGGAATCCGGCCGACCGAAGGGCTGCCTGACGACAGGACAACCCATTTGTTATGACTGCAGATGCATCCTTGAAGGACATCTCTCTATCCATATAGGACTTGGAATACCCACAATGGATTACACAGCCAGTCATTTCTAAGTGCAGGAGACAAGTCTCAGAACAATCAGAACAGGAGGATGAAGAAAGAAAGATAAGACAACTGAAATGATATGAGGAAACTATTTCTGTATGCTGCGCCTGATGCACAATGGCTTGAGACAATGGATTTTATACCTAAGTATATAAAGCCTAGGCACAGCTGATTTTGTGTATTTAGATGGAAATTTAAAAGAACTGACTCCCAGTTTTCTGATGGAAATTACTCACTGCAGATACATAAAAAAGATGCACATTTAAAATATGAGAAGTACTCATGATGTATATAAGGAAACATATGCATAATACATTTATCTGATGCAGCTATGCCTCTAACAATGGTTTGATTAGATCTGAGAAGTCAGAACTTAAAAGAGTATTTATGATAAGGAAATGAAACTGCATTTTAAAATATATGACTGTAGTATGAATGAAAATTCACATTTTGGATACAAAATGACATATTTTATTTTGTGCATAATTGAGAAAGGACATTTAGGTATGTTTATCTAATCTGGGCCAAATGTAAAATGTGAATGCATTATAGTAATGTTACTCTGTTTATGGCTGAGGTAAATAATGCTTTTAGATATGTTTACCTAATTAGGTTAAAGGATAGAACAATAAACTGGAAAGTTTGTTGTTTGTTTTGCTCTTTTAAATTTTGTTTAGTATACATGTCATTCCACTCCCTCCCCACCTCATAAATTATATAGATTATGGCGGTTGTTCACAGGGTCACTAATGGAATCAACAGTAGCTTATAAATGGGAATGGATAGCTGTCTGCAGCTCATAAAATGCAACATGAACATTTAAATGTTTTGAAATAATAGCTAATTCTGCAGTGTGGGTAAAGCTGGGCTGGCAACTCAACACCATAAAACTCTACTGCCAATCATTTTTCTGATCGATGTTCTGCTGTAGGGATCCCTAAGGGGAGAAGCTGAAAGAAGAAGAAGACAGTAGTGTGGATAAAATTGAATATTGTGGTTAATAAAAAGTATGAGTGTGCATGTGTTTGTATTTATATCTTCATGAAACTGATGCAATTTGGGCTTTTATGTATAGTTTTCTTTAATGTGAAAAGTAAAATTATGAGATTATAAAGGCCGCAACTCTCTAAAATATACAAGAGATCAGGAAAAATTAAAATAATTTTGTAGTGCATGGAACTTACTGATTATGCTCTGATATTTGGAAAAAAGACAAACCAGTTAAGCACCAGAATTGCACACAACCCAACCCTAACAAATGTTAAGCACCCCCTGTTTATGTTAAGGCTGGGTCCCATGCTAGGCAGTAAAATCTGCCACTACTGACTAGTAAATGACAGCAGAAGAACAAAACATTTGTTTCTGCCTCAAGTTAATACCTTTAACATGTCTCTTACTTCTTGTAACAAAAAAAAAATTAAGGAGAAGCTAAAATAACAGGATGTGTGTTTGCCCGTATAATCGGTAAAATGCAAATGCTGAAACTCAAATCTATGTTATTTTTTAGTGACTTCAAACATCGGTGTTTTTTTCTGAAAGCCGCATATTCTATGAGGATCAGACCAAAAATACAAAGCAGCAAACTGGATGTCCTGCAAAAACCTAGACAGCTGAGAGGTATAGAATTAAGTGTAAACATAACGGACTGCATTACGCTACCTCTCTAACAGCATTTGCTAAGAGGTTTACTCTTTTGAAAGCCAGGAAAATACTTGGTGTTTTTTCCCCTTTAACTAGTAGTACATGGAGCAGTAAAAGCTCCATGCACTCCACTCTAAGAATGAATTTCTTGTCATCCATATCTCAAAACACATAATATGATCTACAACCGGATCATAATCCTTTATATTTAATACCGAGGATACAGTTAACTTTAGTTTTAGAAATATTTATTTCTGGTGGACTTTTGCTTTGTTAGAATGTAGCAGTAATGAATCTGGGAAAAAGCTGTATGAATTAAGACAAAGAAATATGTAATATTTAAATAGGAGAATTATAAGCTTTCTGTTTTATTTTTGGGTAGCCTTTATCATGGGACATACAGCACTTGAAGGGCTTGCTGCTGTTTTAATTTGTCAAAGAATTAATATATGAGGACAATATAATTTTCATTGCCTTTTGCACTTATTTGGGACAAGCATACAATTTTTCATAATAGGATTTTTTTATTGTACTTTATTTGAAGAAATAATGGTTTTGAATCATGAACTATTGTTTTTACTCCTGGCTAGTGTTACGAAAATGTATGTAGGTTGGTGAATTCTTTATTCATATTCCACGTATTATATTCCATAATAATGTATGCGTCTTAATATGTAAATTATCTAACCATTTGAACAGGTTTTATGATCTGTAAACAATACTTTGTTTTATATTAATTCTAATATTTTAGTATATCCTAGTTAAGTAGGTTGTGTTTATCTTAAGATTTAATTATATCATTTTTAAGTAAGTAAGATACATGGGCATGTTCCGTTGTTAATTAATGCTGTCTCTTGAGAAATCTGTGTAGAAACATGACTGGCATGTTTTATGAAAAAGGCTGATATTAAGTGATGTGGAATTGATTTAACTAATATTGAGATAAGTGACATAGTTTAATACATTTCAGAAGTGGCTAGAAAACAGTATTAATATGGATTCTGCATTTAAAGTAAAATTAAACGTACTTGTCACAATAGTGGGGATTATCTGTTAAACAAGTTATGGACTCTGAATTAAATAGAGTTCTCTTTTTGCTGATGGTAGTCTGGTTGCTCTACTGTGATAATATTCAAAAGCGAACTTATTTAATTTTGGTCTGAGAAAAATAAAGTATAATGCAACGTATACCATTTATTTCAGATTAGATTCCATGTCAAGCAGAGGGTTCTAAGATGCTTGTCATTTGAGTAGCACCCTCTCTACAAAACTCTTACCCAAACTTCTGAAAATACTGAAATAGCCATCAAATCGGGGTATATGAATATTCCACAGAAGGGAAGAACCTGCACTGATCCTGACTTCACCTTATTTAACTTCAAATCTTGTAAATCTGAAAGATAAATACAGATTTACTGTCTAACAGCTATCAGAACGAGCCTCCACGTGTATAATAGAGGCCTGAAGGCTTCAGCACCTCAGCAACAGACAGCAACCATGAGGGGAAAAATCAAGCAAACCCAGGTGAGAAAATGCCTAACGAAATAGAAGGCATGGGTACTCAAACTTCAAAAAACAAACTATCAGCAATATCATCCCGAGAGAAAGAAGTTATTTCAAAAAGACAAAAAACATCTAAAGTTCAGTGGGAACAAGTAAACGAATGCACAAAACAGAAGGCTGTAAACACCATACATATGGATGGTCTGAAGAGTGCCCTTTTGCCTCTGCAATCTGCCTTCCAAGGCTTCTCAGAACAACTAAATACTTTTGGAGGTACAATTAACCAAATTGCTGAACAACTGGACCTAGTAGAGGGGAGATCCAAATCTAATAAAATGGAAATTGAACATTTGAAGGCAGAGTTAAAGACCAAGGACAAGGCACTAACCAATACGATTGAAAATCCTGGATCTGGAAGCAAGGAGCAGAGGGAAGAATCTTATCATTAGGGGCATTCCAGAAAAATATGAACAAAATCAACTGCTCCCAACTCTCAAACAAATCTTCAGCTCTCTTCTGCAGCCAAGAGAACCTCAGACTGAATGCATAATTGAAAGGGCACACCAAGCTCTTCAAAAAACCAAGGTTTTACGACCCCAAGATCCATCTATGTGAAACTTCTTAATCACCAAGATGTTCAAGCTATCCTCTCTGCATATAAAAAACTAAAACACTACACATGGAATACTTACGTAATCTCTCTCTCCCAGGATCTCCCCCAAGAAATTAAAGAAAAGCACTGCAAACTCTCTTCATATTGTGCAGACCTCATCAAACACAAGATTAAGTTTCAGAGGAGATTTACACCCTGTCTTTCTACCACAATGACAAAAAATTTACAATGGCTTCACACAAGAAAACTAATCCCATCTTTCTGAAATGCTTTGGTAAAGCACCAGAAGCATGAATATGGTGATTAACTCAAAATCTCTTACCAAGTTAGTTTTTGGTTCTCCCATTCCCAACACTCTGACCTTAACCCGACCACATATTAGCCTCTGTAAAAAAAGGTAAATTTAGGTTAAAGGTAGAATTCGCTATTATTTTCTGCTGCTAGGAACAAGTATACCAATGTGGTGTAGCCAGGGAGACTCATGAACAATGACATCATATGACCTTAATAGGCAAGTACATCAATACATAAGGAAAAAAGAAAAGTAAGAACTTCCTGCTGGCTCAGCCTGATCAACGTGAATCAGCGATGTTTGCTTTGCAATCACCTGCCTGGCTTCCCAAACAGGGTCCTCCCTAGCTGCAGAAAGATGTGGATAAAAAGAATGACTGCATTCTGTGCAATGCCTTGGAAAATGCAAAGGTGAGGTCTACTCTTAATATATAGGATTAGGCTAGTATGCCCTTCCTCAAATTAAAGTAGTCATTCTCATCTCTGTATTAAAGGTCATGCTTTTTGACAATTTCCCTGTTGCGTTAGAGACAGGAAATTAGAGTCATAACTGATAGTTAATTACAGCCTTGTGATATGCCTTATTATATGCTATTCGCCTTTGTCTCTACCCAAGCTAGTCGATTCGACTGAAGACTGTCAACCTTGTAAAGAGATAGAGAGCCATGGTACTTCTAGCTATAACCCTGGGATAGCCTATTTATATAGTTAATGGCTGATCTCCATCCAGTTAATTATAACGAACCACTCTAGTGGGGAAAGCGCGAACTGCTCTACTTTGTACCATTTATATAAACTCAAATACTGTGAATAAAAGTCAAATGCATGATCTAAGAAGGAAGGGTTATGGATCAAACTATGTGTGAATAAGTATTTACTGTTTATTGTAATTACTGAACAGTATAACAGGTCTTAACCGATGTGAGTGATATGATAGGTTCAGTTTACGATTAACTGTGTTATTTTCTTTTAAGAAGGAGAGGAGAGAAAAGGGAGAAAAGAAGCAAGGGGAAAAAAGGGAACCAATATGCAGTATATACCTAGATCTACATTGTTCTGCTTGATATCTTTATTAATGCTTACACAGATCTTTATATATTACTCATTTATAACGGATGCATAAAATTGTTCTGTTTGATATCTTTATTAACACTTACTCATTTATAACGGATGCATAAAATCGTTCTGTTTGATATCTTTATTAACACTTACACAGATCTTTATATATTACTCATTTATAACGGATGCATAAAATCGTTCTGTTTGATATCTTTATTAACACTTATACAGATCATTATATATTACTCATTTATAACGGATGCATAAAATCGTTCTGTTTGATATCTTTATTAACACTTACACAGATCTTTATATATTACTCATTTATAATGGATGCATAAAATTGTTCTGTTTGATATCTTTATTAACACTTACACATATCTTTATATATTACTCATTTATAACGGATGCATAAAATTGTCCTGTTTGATATCTTTATTAACACTTACACAGATCTTTATATATTACTTATTTATAATGGATGCATAAAATTGCTTCTTTTTTTTTCTTCTCTTTATTGTATATACATAAAGTAGTTCTTCAACATTTCTCATCTCTACTTTTTCTCCCTACACTGTAGTGAGATTTTTGTTCCCAGATATCATCCTATTGTATAAAAATGTAATACAACATTAGCTGGTTTGATAGTTGGGCAACAGGTTACTTACAATAACTGGCAGAACCTTTAATCAAGGGCTAGCTGGATACGCTAAGAAGGGTACCTGATGACAAATTTAAAATTGAACTGATGTACATAATTTGTAAATTTAGTTATCCTGTTTTTGTTAACTACCTATTTGTTCCAAAGACATGTTTACTTGTTTTTCTTTTGTTTTTCTTTCTCTCAAATATAGGGGTTAAGTGGGTAGGCACAAGGGTAGACTTGAGAGAGTTTAGTGTTGTATTCTCATTAGCTGCTACACACATACCTAACTTGCGAGTTCATCTTGTGCCACATAATAGTTCCCTGCTCCTTGGACATCTCAAAAACATCACTAACTTAACCAAAGGCCCCTTAAATATAGATAAGGTGTGGAAAATAATTTCCTGGAATGTTAGAGGGCTCCAGGACAACAAAAGGAATCTTCTAATGCACCTATTGGTAAAAGCAGAAGCAGCTATCTGTTATATTCAAGAATCGTATATGGTAAATGAGGAATGGATATAGGAAAAGAACAGGAAGTGGCTAAAAGCCATTATCTCAGCAGGAAACAGCTGTAACTCTAAAGGGGTAGCAATTGTTATTAAAAAGTCATTTAAACCTTACATTCTAGACAAGGGTACAGATCAGGAGGGTAGATGGTGCTACTTTACTTGCCTACCCTCACTGCTTACTAAACCAATATTGTTCTTAAACCTTTATGGACCATGTTGAGGACAACAGGAATTCATTTTGAAAGTCTATAACATCTTATTTAACTTCCCTAACCATTTTTGTATCCTGGGGGGGATTGGAATGCAGTAATTGACCTAACATTGACAGCAGCTCTAGCAAATCTAAATCATACAACACACAACCCTGCCTTGCTTTAATGGAGTTAATCTCTGACTTTGGATTGGTTGACCCTATATCCTTTGGTAATGACACTCGAACAACAACAACTACACATATTTGTCTAGATACCATAATTCTTGGTCATGCATATATTTCATTCTAATGTCAAACATACTAACAAACTGGCAAATAAAATATTTAACTGAACCCAGATTTTGCTCAGACCATTCAAAGATTGCTTTAATTATAAACTTTACACATAACCCATCTTTACTAAATAAAGGTTTTAAGTGGTCTCTCAATAACAATGTTTTACATATCTCAGAAGTTACTGAGGAGATAGCCACTGTTCTAACAGAGTTTAACACTGACCCTTGTGACACGGGTATCCCATATGACATCCAATGGGCACTGTGTAAAGCTGTACTTAGAGGAATATTTATCCAAAAATCTACATACCTTAACAAAAGAGGAAAGAAAAAGAGAACCGCCTAATTTCTGATATCAGTAAACTAGATGATAAGCTTCAAGTGAACTACACCTTAGCAATGGAAAATGAAATTATAGATAAACAAAGAGAACTATTTGACCTACACCAATTCATCTACTCCCTGCAAGAACTAAGATTTATAACAAAATACTCTGAATGGATACAGACCCCCTCCAAATCATTAGCTAGGCTAATTGAAAATAAACAGGAATCACCCAGAATAGCCCTTTTCTGCCATCAAGATACACTTTATAATTCAGGCACCCAAATTACTCATTTGTTCCATCAAGTACATTCAGGTATCTATGTTAGTAACAATCAGCAAACCCCAATCACAGAGATAAACGACTATCTCAACAACATCACATACCCAAAACTAAATGAAGATCAGAAAGCAATCCTATCTGACCCACTGACTACACAAGAAGCTATAAATGCCATCGGAAACCTTAAATTAGGGAAAGCTCCAGGTCCAGATGGATATCCTCCAGATTACTATAAAACCTTTAAAAATAATTTAGCTCCCATTCTACCTAAGTTATTTAACTGTATAACAGACCTCTATATTAATCACTCAAAGACCATACTAATCCCTACAATTAGCCTGGATAAATCAAACCTTAATAACTATAGGCCAGTTTCCCCTAAATAATGTTGACATTAAACTTCTACCACCCATATTAGTCAAAAGACTTAAAAAAGTAATCCCTTCCCTAACCTCTAAAGAACAAGCAGGTTTCTTGTCCAAAAGACACACCTGGGACAATACTCTGACTATGGAACATTACCAAGAAGGATAAAAATCCAAGATATGCAATGATACTGGATGCGTGAAGGTATTTGACAGGGTCAACTGGAACTTTCTGTTTACAGTGCTATCTTACTTTGATATACCCCCCTGGGTTCATTAATACTATCAAAATTTTATACAATAGCTCTTACATGTGCCTATATATGAATAAGCAATACTCACAACCGATAAAAATCTCAAATAGCACCAAACAACGGTGCCCTCTCTCTCTCCTCTTCTTTTCAACTTATACCTAGAACCTTTTTTCTTATTCATATTACAAAAAGCACATCACTCAGTTCCCAAAATGCTACATACCAAGATCACCTTGATTGCATTTGCAGACAACCTGAATCTATATTTTGAACATCTGTTGTTGGATACCAAGAAATTAGTCACTACCTTAAATACTTTTGCACATATCTCAGACTATAAAATTAACCAAAGCAAATCCTATATTTTCCCAATCAATCATACAGCTCACAGGGGAAATTTCTTTCTGGAATCACCCTTCCACATGGTATACTCCTTCAAATATCTAGGGGTCTGCTACGACCACTCTTCTTCCTCCACATTGCATTCCAATCTTACTAAAGTATGGGTGGCACTTTCACAAGACATGTCTAGATGGCAACAGATGAAGCTTCCTTTGTTATCTAAAACATCTATCATTAAAATGAACATCCCCCCAAAGCTTCTCTATCACTTTCATGCATCTCTCTCCTCCATTCCCAATGCATTTTTCACTAAAATTCACAAAGCCTTTGCGAAGTTCATATGACACCCGAAATCGGTAAGAGTGTCATATCAAAGACTTATCTTTCCAAAAGCTAGGGGAGGCATAGGTATGCCTGACCTTCAACTTTATTACAGAATCCAGCATGCCAATAGATTAAGTACAATTGCCAATTACCATCCAAACTACATAATATGGACTCCTCTTTGGTTGAAAATGTGGCATAATCATGCTCTGAATAATAATTTTAACCCCAAAGCTCTCCCCTTCTTAAGCCCATTAACTCTTAAGAATCTGAAGCTGCATCATTTACTAAAGGTTAAAATCATTGCATTTGCAGATGACCTGAATCTATATTTTGAACATCCGTTGTCGGATACCAAAAAATTAGTCACTACCTTAAATACCTTTGCACATATCTCGGACTATAAAATTAACCAAAGCAAATCCTATATTTTCCTGATCATTCCTACAGCTCACAGGGAAAATCTCTTTCCAGACTCACCCTTCCACATGGTATACTCCTTCAAATATCTAGGGGTCTACTACAACCACTCTTCTTCCCCCACATTGCATTCCAATCTTACTAAAGTATGGGCGGCACTTTCACAAGACATGCCTAGATGGCAACAGATGAAGTTTCCTTTGTTATCTAAAACATATATCATTAAAATGAACATCCTCCCAAAACTTCTCTATCACTCTCATGTATCTCGCTCCTCCATTCCCAATGCATTTTTCACAAAAATTCACAAAGCCTTTTTGAAGTTCATATGACACCCGAAATCGGTAAGAGTGTCATATCAAAGACTTATCTTTTCAAAAGCTAGGGGAGGCATAGGTATGCCTGACCTTCAACTTTATTACAGAATCCAGCACGCCAATAGATTAATTACAACTGCCAGCTACCGTCCAAACTACGTAATATGGACTCCTCTTTGGGTGAAAATGTGGCATAATCACGCTCTGAATAATAATTTTAACCCCAAAGCTCTCCCCTTCATAGGCCCATTAACTCTCAAGAATCTGAAGCTGCATCATATCCTAAAGGTTAAAATCAGATCTTTTCAAGAGATATTTAAATCTCTGAAACTAGAAAAGGCTCTCCTCCTATTCCAACCCATTCACCTAAACTCAAATCTCAAATGGAATTGTAGCATGATCAATCTGATCGACTACCCTCAAATATAATAATCTACAATATGGGACATTCATAAGCATAGTAACTCATTGTTAACAAATTTATCTAAAAAATGCATCATAATTCTGAGACAAATAAGGGAAATGATTGCATCTCTACTTTAATATCACACCATTGTTGAATCTGACTTCAACCAGGATGCCAAGTTGTTGCAAATTTTAGCCAGCAAGAAGAGTATGCTGTCCCTGTCTTATAAATGTATAAACACAATTCTATATCAAGATAAAATTGTTTATGCGGACTACTGGAACCAACAAGGGTTGAATCTACTAATAGAGCAAAAGCTATCAGTTATTAAATCCACACTTATATTTTCCCAATTTAAACAGCCTACTTATACACAATTTATGATTACCAATAACTTATACTTCACTCCAGTCCCCTTAAATAAATTTAACCTGAATGTATCTACTGCATGCCCCTGCTGCTCTTATCCCCAGGCAGAAATCCTACATATAATATGGTTTTGTAGATACTCCACCAGGATTTGGTGCTCTCTCAAGGTGAAACTTGACAAGACTGGATACCATAAATCAACCCTTCTGTGGGAGACGGCATTGTTACATGTTACTAATCTTAAAATGTCAAAATTAAGATTGCATATCTTAATAATACTTTATTTACTAGTCAAATTCTACATTACCAGACATTAACTAGATCATACTAAGATGTCCTGGAGAGGGTCTAGATGTTTGGCTGTTAAATACATTACTTTTGAAAAACTTCTAATAACAAACTCCCACAAGCGTGCTTATTACCAGAAATTCTGGAATACCATATTCAAGTATTTGACTGACAACTAAGTACTTACAAACTAAGGTACTACATCACTACTAAATGCTCTTCCTCTATATGCTTCTTTAATTCTTTCTTTTTCCCTCTTTTCTCCTTACCCCAATTGTACAGTGGCTTTTCTCCTTACCCCGATTGTATGGTGGCTCAAGGTAAGCATTAAGGCTTCTCCTCTATCTGTTCTATAAGTTTTAAATCAAGGGTTATACACTGTGTGCAGTTACAGTACTTCCCTTCTTTCATGTATATTTTTCATTAGGTTTACTCTCAAGGGTCATATTATTCTTAAGCAGCACTATTGTGCATATTGTATATAGTTAGTCATTATATGTTCTCATCTGTATTACTGCTCATTGTTAAACTGCAGTTATTTGTGATATATATGTATTGCAAAATCAATAAAATTACTATTTGGGAAAAAAAAAAGATTCTATGTCAAGCAGATGGAATCCTTGCTCTAAATGTGAACTTGATAATAATTGCAAGATAGTAAATTAATTTATTTATTTATTCATTTTACATTTGTTTACCAGGAAACTATGACTGGGTTTGAGTCCATTTGCAGTAGAGGCCTGGGAGAAAAGCTCCAACATATAAAATAGACAAAAAAGTTTACATGAGTACATTATTACCAATACATATATAAACAAAACTCTTAAAACTAATTAAAGGAGAACAAGAAAAATGATTCCAATGTATACAAGCATAGTGACAAAACAGGAGTTTAACAGTTGAGTAAAATACAAATAGACATAATAGTATTGTTTTGAGTTGTTCCCCACTGGTTACACTGATATGTTAACTCTGGTAGCTGCTGCATAGAAACAGGGCATAAAACATACCAACTGGCCTGGTGGAAATAAAATATTTAGTATTTAAGGTGTGTTTCTGTGTATATATGATATAGAAACTAATTTGTATAACTTAATAAGAGCAACCAGACTAGAGCCTTATGGTTACTATCTAGGCTATGAGAACTGAACAATATGTTACATAGAAGGGGGAGTCAAGGGCTAATACTGAGACTTACTGAAGGCTGATTAAAAATGTAGGGTGTACCATCAGAGATGTCATGTCTTCTCAGCATTATGCTGTTTCCCTGTATGCAGACTTAGGGTTTAAATAAAGTTAGTGGGAAGCAACTTATCTATAGAAATCATTCAAATTGAAGAGAAAATGAATATGATGCTTTATTCATACAAACATTTGTGGGTAAAGTAGAAATCAGAAAGATTAAAATGAGATGGGATGGAGTACACTTTGGAATACTAAGAGGGTAAACAAATGTTCAAAGACTATTTTCATTATTATGCCAGAGATACAAATACAGACTGAATCAAGAATCGAGATGGCAATTGAAAAATATGAAGCCAGCAGGGATGGTGAGAAAAAAATCTCACAGTTTCTTTTTCTTCTTTAAAATGAGACATAAATGAATGTTTTTCAGCATTCTCTCTCTCTTTTTCACTGAATGCATTAGTATCTGCCTTATTTTATTCACAGAACTAGCAATTAGGTTTAATAATTACTGTTATTAAGTTATAAATGATAGCTTTTTTCATTCTTAGTGCACCTATGCAATTACCATTAACATTAATAAAAAAAAGAAGACGATAAGCTGTGTCTGCCTAAGAGCAGTTGTTGTGTCAGAGACGATGATTCATGTTGTGGAAAAATGGAAGGAGAACAATGGGCCAAACAGATCTTATAAGAGAATCGGTAAGCAAATGTCTAAGCTTTATACACCGGACAAAAAGCATGAATACATTTTCTTGAGCAAAGTTGCAACTAGACTCTTTTAATGTTCCACTTTGCATGCTTATTGTCTTGATTTTTTTATAACAGTTCTGTCTGCTTTTTGCTTCAATTCATGTGTCAAAAATTATTTGGGGACCAATTGCAATCTTTTCTAATAAGAAAAGGGTTATAAAAATGTCACAGTAGCCACTCTATCTGATGTGGAAAATTAATTTTTGCATGAAATAAATTAAGACCAGTTAAACTTCTTTCATCTCACTGGAGATGACAGTATCAAGTTGCACACAGTCATTATCACTTGATTTTATTTCTGTGGTTAGTAGCTACACTTGATTTGTTCCACAACTCTGCAGATTCTTAGCCTCAATAGGACAAGCAATATTTTTTGACAAGTGTGGATTTACAGGTCTTAAAACAGCTTTCCTGTTAAAAAGCCATGACATGTTTGCCTTATTACTTCATACATGACAGTGATCATATGTAATAATTTGGAGTAGTTATGTATATGAAATCCTGATCTTTGTATTTGGTTCCAAGAGGCATAAAACCAGTTTTCCAGACAGAGGAAAATGCTATATTATAGCACAACTGTTTTTTTCTGTAACACATTCAAACAAATATACACACACAGCAAAAACAATCCAACAGTGCAGTTTACCTTATCAGCTATAAGAACCATGCATGCAGTTCCTATAAAGAGGGAATGATTTGTTGTGTCCTGGGCTATAGTATTTGTCAATCTAGTGTTAAGATAAGAACATCCCCTACCCAAAGAAACCCATATCCTATCGAAAAGTGTGGAATATATGACCAAAGGTGGTAGTGGCAGCTATTGTGAGGGAATGAGTGAGATCATGCATGAAGGGCAAAGAGAATCCCTGTGCTGACATGGTTGTTAATTTCAGCACCAAGGAGAGGGGTTTCAGTCATGCTACACTTATGGTTGCCTGCATGTTGGCCATGTACTGGCTCTCTCTCACCTGATTGGAGAACAAATGGACTCTGATTTGTTTTGCATTGAAAGGAACAAATCAGTATGGAACTTCAGGCCAGTAGGGGAAGAACGGGCAGCCAGGGCAGTGGCTTGATTGTTGGCAGGCATGCTGAATAAAACATATAGACAATAAAGGATTTTTGAGTCATATACTGCACCAGTTGTATATATCTTTGCATATATCAGCTTTCTTGTACATGACATAAGTGCTATAAAAGCAGCTCACATGGATAATGGTGGCTAGATGCCATACTTCATAATGAGAAATGTTAACAATGTTTGAATTTTGCTCACTCTGAGAATCCTAGAATCAGAAAATATTTCCAGTCTGATCTGACCCAAAATTATATGTCTTGATGACAGTCTTAATTTATCTAAAACTAAGAAACAAAGGGCCAGCCTGTAAAAAAAAAAAAAAATATATATATATATATATATATATATATATATATATATATTACAATAAGAAAGCAATATTACTTACCAAAATACACTGCAGTTTAGTTGATTTCATTAAGGACTAGATTCTAAAAGAACTGGATTGGAATTGTGAAGGTAATCTGCCATCATACAATGGTATGATGATTCAAGAATCCCTGCTCTGCCATGGTATGACATTATACTATGGGAAGCGTACACTATGGACTTCTACATGTTACACATTACCAGATGGAGTACATGCAACAATAGCAACAGGTAATAGGATTCAGGTAGGAAGAAGGTTATAGAATTAGATAATTGGCAAGACTGCAGGTAATAACTGAGTGCCTATAAAACTAGCTGCCGTCACAGTACCAACTGTATACCAGGTCAGACACAGCACTGCATGCATGACAGGGAAATCTCTGTCATGCATGCATTTGTAATGCAACAAGTACAGAGGTTGAATGATGGGACTCTGCTGAGGAAGTGCAGTTGGACATTTTTAATAGCAATAATACGGTCATTGTTACTACGCAAAAAGGAGCATCACAAAAAATAATATTGCACTGCATACCATTGACCCTGTCACCATTCTAACACTGAACATATCTACATATCACGCCAGCATTATAACTGAGGCTGCAAATGTTTTGGCCGGAGATGAGATAATGTCTTATGGTACCAATCCCTGCATAGAAGCTGTACAATACCACAAACTACATAAGCCCAGTATAAGTTGGAAACTGGTGATAAATATGTACATGCTGCAGTAAAGCAAGCCTCATCTGTGTGTTTTAACCAGGTGTAGGATTCCAATATTCCTTATTAGTCTATTCAGCTTCTTAAATTCCAGAGCCTTTTTCAGACTGGTGGCTTAGGTAACGTGATATCCTAGGTGTAACTTGTCATGGGATCCCACAGTAAGTAATGGACAACTCTTAATGATGGTGCTTCCTGTGGGGAAGATGCTTCATTTTATCAATCTTTAGAAAGGGCTTTTATGTGCAGTTGTCAGGAAGGACAAAAACTTAAGTGACTATGAAGTGATACTGCAAACTGTACTGTCCTTCAGAGTGGATAGCTGCACTGCTAAAGCCTGGTAAGAGACTGTGTATGTCAGCACTCTAAACAAGTGTATACAGTTTTTTGTTTATCCATTTCTCTATTTCTTTTCTTCAAATTATTTCCAGTTTGTGCTAGTGAGGTGTTTTGCAAACATGTCTTTCTTGCTTCTTTTAAGTGGACTCTGTCAGTGGTGGTATGTGGTATATATATTTTAGTGGACTCTGTCAGTGGTGGTATGTGGTATATATATTTTTTAAACTCTGAGTATTTTAGTCTACCACGGACTGTTCACTGTTAACTCCAGTAGAAAGCTCATTTTTAATGCCTTAGAAGAATTTTCATTCTATAGCATATGTCAGATTAGGTATCATAACATTACTATGCATTCCAGAACATTGTGTCATTAGGTCATCATGGCATTTTGGCATCTGTCCTTTTTTTGTTTCTGCCTTTTAAGTACTGTTATGAAGAATAATCTTTTGGTGTGCATCTAATTGGTGTAGCAAACAGAAAAAAAGTGCTATAATCATAAATAAGCCCCACTTTACAGCTAGTCAGACTGAAATGGCAGCCCAGCAGTCTTGTCTACAAAACATCTGTATCATAATAGTCCTAGCATCTAAAAACCAACTGCTTGAGAACTTTCTAGTTATGGGAATGTGGGTTGTCCCTAGTTTTTTGGTATTGTTTCTTTTTAAACATTTTGGGTTAGACTGATTACTAATATGACAATGGTATGTTTCTTTGGTCTTAGTGATTACTGTATGTTTCAGGTCAGATTTACCAGTAATGTTGGCTTAAAGATAAGGGGGTGTAGTAAGTGCTTTGTTTTATTGTTTTATTCATGTATTATTTGTCTTGTGTTTTAATTTGATAGATGCAGTTGTGTGTCTATATATATATCTATATGCTTCATTAATCGATATTAAAAATTTATTAAGTATCTTCTTTAAATCTTTAAATTTTTAAGTAAATTGAACTTGATAAGCTGCAGTGGTGCAGCGGTTAGTGTTGTCACCTCACAGCAAGAGGTTTTCCCGTTTGAATCACAGCTGGAGTGCCTTCTGTGTGGAGTCTGCATGTCCTCCCAGCGATCGAGTGACATTAAAGACATGCAGGTAGGTGCGAGTGTGAATGGGCGTGCCTTCATTGAAGGTTGGGTGTCGTGCTGGCAACTCGTTACCATAAAAATCCACTGCCAATCATGAGCAGACTGGAGTTCCACTGTGGTGACCCCTAACCAGGAAAAGCCAAAAGTCTTTAGAACTTGGTTTCTACCATAACACCTTCCTTTAAATCAAGAAATCTGAAATTGTTTAGCCTACGTTTTTTAAGTCATGCAGTCGATGCAGTTTCCTAGTTTGAAATACAGCAATTATTCCTTGAGGTAATAGCTCCTGCAGTTATTGATCCAACTTTTTATTTATCTCATGTAGCTTCTCGTCATGTTAACAGATGTAGATTTGATTAGGTGAATGTCTCCTTCTACAGTATACATTTAAGGTAAAGCCACCAGGGTTTGCCTGGTTGCTTTATTATCCTTCAAAGCTGCAGAAACCTCTGCAAAGTATCTCAGACTATACAAGTCTGAAGGGTGTTCACATTCTAGCAATTTAAATATTCAAATGTAAATGTACCCTGGAGGAGTTATATTCTGTCAGTTTTGAGTAAAAGGTCACCAAGGTGCAGGGAGCTGCCTCAATCCACATTTGCTGCCTTGTGCATTACCATGTAGAACTCCATAGAGTAATGATCTTTTTTGTATAGTCAATAAAGAGAAATAATGTCATAACATATAGGATCTAAGGGTAAAGCTTCATAGAAATACGTTTTTTTTTTATTTTTGAAGATTGTGATTTTTCAAAACAAGTCATATTATCCAAAACAACATGTCTTGAGGTTTGTTTATATTGTGCTTTTGAGATAACATATTTACAAATGATATTCTAGCTGGGACTTTGAAACAAAACCAAGACCCTTAGCATCCAATGGTGATGATCCAGTCCTGCTTCTACAACAATGAGAAGGCACTGAGTGACTACATTGGAAGAGAAGAAGTATATGCAATCAAATTCTGGAGTCAAGTATTATAATTCATGACATATTTAAGCATAACAGATATTTGACTCAGCTATTACATCCAGGATGAATATTTCAAAATGGCAGGATGCTGAACCATTATAAAGAACTGAAATAAAAAAAAGGTTCTGTTGCAGTTCACTTTCTTATATGCAGTTCTGTAAATGCCAAACTCCATCAACTTCCAAGTATTCCAGGAAGGAAAGTTGGAACCTGATAGTGTCTTCATATAGGATGCATATATCTCAAAGAAGACAAAGGTCATATTTTTCTACTTGAAATGTTGACCTAGTTCCTCAATGACTACAGAGAAAACATCATGTTCTTTGGATTCTTCAATATAAATTGTCAACAAAAGGACAGAGATAATGCAGCTTTGGTATGATATTCAACAACTCACCACAATTCCAACAAGAACAGATCCAGAAACTGAACTGATAAATGTCAAATACTGGGCAGGGTCTTTATAAAACATCCTTTCATCGTTCTGAACTGTAAAACGATATATATTTACTTGCTTATTTATTTATTTATTGTTCTTGTTACCTGAAGAGTCCAACTGGGCAAAACGGGATGCCTGTTTTCAGTGGAGACCAGGGAAGAAAAGCTCCACAGCAGTCACAAATTCAACAGATAACATACAGATATTTAAAACGGTATGTTCCAGAAACATATAAACACCAAAGAATTTAAAAACATATATCTAGCAGGTAGATCTTATTTACAAGAGTGACATTTAGATATACAATACACAGCATATTTTCCGGGATATAGTAGTAGTTTGCAGTAGTTACAGCTGACAAGGAGCGGTACGTAGAAGCTGATAAAGAGGGAGGTTACTAGAGAAAAGAACGTGAATGAGACTGACTAAAAAAAATTGAGTTGTAGGAAGTTATAGGCAGATTTAGGATAAGGACTTTGCCAGGAGTGAAGCATGAGCTCCCATGCTATCTAGAAACACATGCTGAATATTACTTTAAATAACTACAACATTATAACACATCTAAAAGAACTAGATCTAGAGATAATTAGACTGGAATTGCATTCTAAGTTAGTACACACCACTTAGGAAAACCAGCATATGCCAAAGTATTTATTGCTGACTTAACTGATCATTAAAGGAATACTCACTGGTGTGACATAAAGAAAATAAATATGTGGCCCTTGTACATGCCAATTTATTAAACAAATACAGAAAATTAAGCAGCAAATCCCTATATTTCATTTATTAAAGATTAAAAAATACTCCATTGGACTGCAAGACCAAAATCTGCACAAAACTATAGGCTTTTGGAATACAGTAAGTAAACTTTTCTTAAAAACAAATAAAATCAAGGCCCAACTTAAACCATAAGTTATAGCAAATAAGTTCATTCTTATTTCCCTGCCACTGTTCAACAATTATCCAAGAACAAGACACTTACATGTATATAAATAGATGGAATATACTGTTCGCAGTTTAAATGTTTGCTTATAATAATGGCAATAATGACAAATTTCAGTCAGAATAATAAAAAGTTATGGCTCATCTGCAATGGACAACCACTACACATTTAAACATTACTTTTTTAATGCTTTACTTTTAAAAATATTTTTTTTTAAGACAAGCCACTATGAAGGCTGCTTTCTGAGTTTATGGAACAATCTAAAGTAAACATTCTTTTCAGAAGTATTAAATCATAAAAAGACATACAACCCAGTCAGTATCCTAAACCATAATGCATAATACTGGTGCATGCAGCCTAAAGATATTTTCTTATACAAAATATATCCTTGAGACCATCAGTCAACAAGGATTTAGAGCAAGCAATTGCAGTCAGGCGGCCTTCCTGGATAACGTACATCATATAGACACCAGATGTGATAAAGGACATTATTGACTTCCGTAAAGCCTTTGATAAGTTTAGGCACTCTACCCTACTAAGTGAATTTCAATCCACATGCTGCAGTCAACCACCGATTTTGTGATATATATAAGCTACCTGTGAAACGTCACTAGGATAGGCTTGCAGAGCTATCTCTATTGTATGTGTATCTTTCATAATATTAATACAAGGATTGGTTTTGGTCATTTATTTTTCTTATTACTCATAATCTCTTTGTGTAGGTATACAATATACTGATGATTCTACACTCATCAGAACAGAAGACACATTTTTCATCTACAACAGATGCAAAATAACGTTAGCAAACTTATCTTCTAGCTAAAACAAAGCAAATCTTCTATAAATGAAAATAAGCTAAAAATGATTGTGTCTGAGAAAATATTTCAGATGAAAAAGGACTCAAACTACAGAATGCATATCTTCAGAATATCAGGCCTTAGTGAAAGCTTTTGAAACCATCTTAGCATTAATATAGATGATTGCATAAACTTCCATAAAAAATCTCACTTTGCAGAAAGAGATATCATTAAAGAAGTTATTACTGGATTTAGAAAACTTTGCAACATCACACTGAGTGAATGTGCATGATGAGCAAGCGAGTCAGAAAATCGAGCAACATGATGCAGCCAGCTGAAAGAACATGGTCAGACATGTTATATGCTAACGACCACATAACAAAGTGCTGCACATGATAATTAAGAAAGAAATGTGGCAGAACAATTCAGAGATATTTAAATGCCACCCAGCAGTACTGTGCCTGCTTTAGATCTGTTCACAGCTGTATGCTTGCACTTGGGCAGAGAAAGGTAGTGTATGGCATAGATGTTTCTTTACTTATAGTAATTGTATATTTTCAAGTGGATATTATAGCATCTGCTGCAGTCAACTGTGTGTGATGCTGATCAGAGATATCTGGTCAGCTGACCATGCTTAACATTTTATGCCCTGATGACAATGACAAAGTGGACTCTTACCATTTGGACAGAGACACTGTGCAACAAATAATGTACATGTGTCAGCATCATCTGCAGCCCCATGGCAGTCAAAGAGTACTCATCCCAGTGGATACAAAGGTATGTGTTGGTTTGCGTATATTACTTACAGGGACCTTTCAATGATACACCTTGAATACAGGGATGTTATCTCTGGCATCATACGCCATCATTTCCTCAATGTCATATCAAGTGGGGTAGCATAAATCACATCGCCCTGAGGAGAGAAAGGCAAAACATGTTGGACTTCTGTGCTATAGCCCATTTTGATGAGGTAGTGGAGGCCATAAACAGTATCCACATTGAAATAAAGTCCTTATTTGGTGAGCTGGAAAGGAGACAAGTGAACCACAAAATATTTCAATCTCTCAACTGCCAAGTGGTCTTTAATGCTCAGGGTATCATACAATATGTGTGTGCAGACCCCTCAGGCAGGTTTTACAACTTATGCACATGGCACGTGAGAGAAGACTTCACATAGGGACATCTTGTGGGTGGCCATGGATATGCATTGAACTGATGACTATAAACACCAAATAGAAATCTACATAAATAAACTGTCCATGATTCCATCCATTCTATAGTGCATAACATATAACACAGCATAACATAACATAACATGTTTGGGATGCAGAAGTGATAGATATGCTGATTGGACACATCCAGGGATGTCTTGCAATATTTCCCTGCAACATGTGCCAAAACACTTCCTGAATGTACTATGCTATATAATATTATAGATAATAATTAGTCACAGTATTGTGACCATAGCTCCTGTAACCCCAAGCAGCGGCAGCAGCAGCTGAGACACATGAGGAGTCAGACGAAGAGCCAGCAGCAGGGATGAACATGCCAGATGGAGACAGGCACACTATTCCATAGTACTAGCAATGAGGCATTAAATTGAATATTGCTTTACAACATAACTATAAAAGAGTTAAGCAGATACACATTAGTAAAACCGATGCATACAAAATACCAGACTGTGCTTACATATGTATAGGCTGGTTATACTGTGCATCAGACACAGTCAACCCAAGTAACATTCAACACAGAGCAAGGTACAGTTATCATCATTTGTACAAGTGGACAAGGGGGTACAGACGTTCATGTCTTTACAGGGAAGTTTGTGATTGTGAATGCTTAGTTGCTGCAAATGAAAATGTGCATTTAGGATAAGTGTGACAAAGTGCACAAAGTGCATTTATGATTAGTGTGACAGCTGGCTTTGGAGAAGATAATATGATAGATAAGATTATCTGAGCGTGTGGGAAGTGCTGGGGACTGTGGTGTTTGTGTGTGTGTACTGTGTGTGTGTGTGTGTGTGTGTGTGTGTGTGTGTGTGTGTGTGTGTGTGTGTGTGTGTGTGTGTGTGTGTGTGTGTGTGTGTGTGTGTGTGTGTGTGTGTGTGTGTGTCTGTGCTTGTGTCTGTCTGTCTGTCTGTCTGCAAGGGCTCATTCTCATCATATGGTGCAGCAATGCACTTTGGCCTACTGTCCAAGGCAAGAAAGACAGAGGGTTAATTTTCCCCTGCAAGGCCAGACCTAGTAAGCTGGTTCTGTAAGGAGCTGCACTGCACTGTACTATGACATAGGCTAGATGTTGGTGAGCTACATGAGCATGACAAACATTAGTGGAGGATGCGCCAAAAACCATGACCACGGCAGCAGTGGCAGCCTCTCGTGGATGTAAACACATCCACAACTGATGTTACAATGAACGTGCTAGCACTGTAGGAGTGCCATCCTGCTCATCCATGGCTAGGTTAGGTTGGCTAATATCCAAGGACACAGCAGATGACCAGCTTTGAGGATGGCCACTTGCCCCTTATAGATGACAAGAAGAAGACACTGCACTGTCAAATATATGATTCAGTCTATCCCATGAATCGCACATATGGGCCTTACACTCACAAACATCAGCATGTTTGGTCTAGGTCACCCTCACTACCTCTGCTATTGCTCTGGTAGATCTAACCTGTGCCTCCACAACTGCCTTATATATATATATATATATATATATATATATATATATATATATATATATATATATATATATAGGGGGCAGCTACTGAAACATCACCTGCAGGGGTAAGGAGGTAGCCATATTTCAATCAAGCACAGCGTCAAGCACAGGAGTGCTAGAGACAGATTCAGGTATCTAACTAATGGTGACCACTACACTTCCCTGATCTATAATGGCCCAATTTTCCCATCCAGTCTTACATGGTAATGTACCCTTGGTATGCACAAGCATGGAGACTGTGTACATACTCTGAGTAGGGGAACTGGGGTGGGCCACCCCCCCTCCTGTTTTTAACACACAGTTTCTATCCCTCACTGGGACAGCTCATCCCTGCTACCATTATCAGAAGCTAAAGATTCCCCAGATTTAAATGTGAGCATTTCCACAGTCCTGGTACCTGATAAGGATTAACCTGCGAGTACAACAAAATAAAATTTATCCAGTGAAAGAATGACCAAGCACAAGAACTACACATGCAAATAATATCCTCAAAACTATAACAATATGATACTGAATTATAACCCTGCCCAAACTTTTTGCAGGTAAATGTGGCACCTGTATGCCAGACATGAGACAGATACTATAAACTTTAGTGGGACTATTGAGGCAGATAGTAATAGTAGGACTACCTACCTGTGGCATACTCAGTTGACATTCTTTGGGCCTTACCATCTAGCACCACACTGCAGAACCCTGTGGAGGGGGTATCACTTTTATGTGAGACCAGAATCTCCTCTCAACAAACAGTCTCATACCATGGAGACATAGGATCTCTTGTACTACCTCATTTCCAGCATTTACAAAAATTTGCTTGCAAGTGGACATGTTTTACTGCACGCATTTCTTAGGCATATCTCTATTAGTATGGAAAACAGTGGAAACAGAAGCTGTGTGGTCCTAAATGGGTCTTAGAAATCCTAAAACTTAAACTATACTAAAAGGACATCTGGCATGCTTTAGTTGGGCCTGACACTAGCATACTTGTATGCACAACACAATCTTTACTTGAATGTCAGGCATTATTATAGCCTAAGCATGGCCACTCCCCCCGAAAAAAAAAAAAATCACATGACTATAGGTTAAGAAACAGACACCTTAAAAAGCTCATGAGAATTATAATATAAGTGGTAAAAGGTCATGGTCAGTGTCATATGGGTAAGGTACCAGCAGTACTAAGGTGTAAGGCAATGTACTCTTGCAATAATCTACTGAAACAAGCCTTCATGTTATTATGGGCATTACAATTCTAGTGCTCAGTATATTTAGAAGGGCTGACAAAGTGGCATCACTTCAAAGTCTTACATTAAGCAGTGCACAAACAGCTTCCCTTTAACAAATAAGTAGATATAAAATGTGCGCAGATATCTTCATTAGCAAAAAGATGCTGAGGTAGCATTTAGGATGCAAACACCATTCATGTTAAAGTTGTCTTTCAACGGATCTGTGCTTTCTGTGATACTTATATCCTTCTCTGGGCACACTGACTTTGCTAAATAGGATTCATTTTATTATTGCTAGTGAATTTGCTCAATTTGCAGAAGGAGAAAACATACTAAACATTGTGGAAAGTACTACACCAGGCCATGCATATGCCTGAGCATCTGCAGCCAGCTCCATGCACCTGAAGTCCGCATACCAGATTTGGTCTGAGTGAAGGGTCATCCCATAATTAACCATCTGGGAACAGAGTTGCTGAAGAGCAAATAGTCTCAGCAGCACAGGTATGGAAGATTGCCATGAACGACTCCTTAAACCGCCATTGGAACCATAATATTACAGAAACTATATGTTACTATTTTTGCAATAGTCATGTAAATTAGGTACTTGTCATTCTGCAGAAAGTGAGCCACACAAGAAATCATTTGAGTGTCAGTTCCCTGCCATCATTTCTCATATCACTGAAGGTGAGAAAATTATGGCTGGATAAGGAGAGGGTTATGCTCCTTTTAGAGAACAGAGGTGGTGTGAGGATAAGTCCAAGATTTTTCTGGACATCCTCCATAATCATCACATTATACAGTCATATAGGAGGGCTTTTCCATGTTGCTGTATAATGCTGATGCCTACAATAGTTGGCTAAGGTTTGGTTAATCTTGTTACAGGAATTCCACACATTATGGGCTCCAAATGTTCAGCAGAAAAAGTATAGCTGTCTGAAAAACCATTGAGGATTTCAGTGAGTAAGTAATTTCAAATATTTTTGCAAATCACCAGGATTACTTGTCTATAAAGTTAAGAGGTATGCTCTATCCTACCTTTGTTCTGCTCATTCCTTAGTAGGTCACCTTGTGTTCTGCCCTCAGCATTCTTTCCCATATCATGCATGTCTTATAATTCCAATCCCAACCTTTGATCTGGTCAAAAC
The DNA here is from genome assembly GCF_019279795.1 of Protopterus annectens. Taxonomy (NCBI): domain Eukaryota; kingdom Metazoa; phylum Chordata; order Ceratodontiformes; family Protopteridae; genus Protopterus; species Protopterus annectens. The sequence goes on from NC_056725.1 coordinate 322,146,609, forward strand.
ACATCATACACATGACCAAAACTATTTTATATATGAAAGTTAGTTTTCTGTGGTAATAGATTGAGTGACAGTTTGCAGAGAACAATATTGATGAGTGTATAACCACGGAGAAATGGCACCTGTCATCCTAGGGCAGAACAGAAACAAATCCTTGACACACCCAAATGAACTGAGCATAAGTGCATATTACATAGCAATTATTAAATACTGTAATGATAGTGCTTTTACTGTAACAGCTTCCATGGCTTAATGTATCTATGATCTCAGATGGTGGTATAGCTCAGTGGGAGAACATCTGAGTGCAGATCAAGAGGTCTACAGTTCAAATATAGATGGCCCCTGACTTTTAACTGTTTAGAGTTTGGTATTCTTAACCAGAGATCTGGAGTGCATCTAAAAGAATCCAAGGCATCCACTAAAATCTTTAACAAATTTAAGCCTGTTTTTTTGCACTTGTGTACTGTATTTCACTGAACAGTTGTTTCATTTTAAACTACTTTTACTGCTGTGGCTGATTCATTCTGCATGTGTGTATTTTATTTTATCTTCCTTAATATAGCATAGGCAAGATTCAGACTTGCTCAGTCTTGTTTGCTTGGTATCACCTGAGCACTAAAATGAGCCATCTTATGTTAAGAGGGCTCCCCAGCATCCTTATGGCAGAAGTGTGTACCTCATGGCCTATCTGAGGTGGAGACTGCTGGAATGAAGGCTCTGTCAAGGGCTTTTCTATTGTAAGATTGTGTTAGAACTGTTTAAATTCATTTGCATTTAAGTACTGTGTTTCCATGGGTTTGTGCTCAGTTTACTGCAGGTGTAGACAGAGAGCTGAAGTGCATCCAAGAGAAGCCAAGGTGTCAACTGGGGGTTAATGGGACCTTGTATAGATGCAACAAATAAGTAGAAGGGAAGCTTGTATTTTGCACTTGTGTTCTGTATTTCACCGAACTGTTGCTTCATTTTTACTGTTTTTGCTGCTGTGACTGATTCATTCTGCATGTGTATATTTTGCTTCATCTGCTTAATATAGCATAGGCTAGATTCAGACTTGCTGAATCTTGACTGTTTGGTATCACTTGAGCACTAAAACCAGGCATCTTACAATAAAAGGGCCCCGCTACACCTTTATGGCAGAAGTGTGCAACTCAGGACCCATCTTAGTTGGAGACTGCTGGAAAAAGGCTCTGTGAGGGGATTTTCTATTGGTAGATTATGTTAAAGTTGTTTAAATTCATTTGTATTTAAGCACCATGTCTGCACATAGCTATCTATGCACCTCACAATGGGGGTCAGTGTTACCTTGTATAGATGCAAATGCCTAGAAGCACATTTTTTCCCTGAACACCACTCAGTGAAACCCTCCCAGCCTTCCCTGCTGCTCTTTGGGCAACTCAGTTACACACTTCTGCAGTGCAGGCAGCTCACCTAAGCACTGTCAAGCATCGCCCCACTTTCCTTGCTAATCCTATATATTTTTAAGTCCCCTTGCTAATTTCAGACCAATAACCACAAACCAGGAATTACCTGCTGCCATGGACAGTCAGTCTCCTAACATTTCTCCTGCCCGGCTGATTGACATGGGGGTCCTGAGGCAGTGTAGGAATTGTCTCATGTATACTGCTAACCACCAGTTTCTAAAGCAAACAAATGCAGTATGTGAGAGATGTCACTATACCATGAAACTTGAATCAGTCTTCTCACATAACAAATGAAGACATCAAAAAGGTTGTCAGCTCATGCACCTCTCTGGACTATATGAAGAGAGACATAATATAGCTCTCAGATTATATGTGCCTGGCAAGTATGGCCCTAGCTGTAAGCAGAATTACACCTTCACCTAGAATGATGCCACAGTACAGACAAAAAATTTTTGATTTTAACAATTGGCTTAGCTTCCGGTGTCACTCCAAGGGGATTCTAGTATCTGTCAGTTTGGGAAGACATGGTCGACAGACTTCCATGTTTCACCAGAGATATACATCACCTGTCTCCTCAAGGCTTTAGGATGTTGGCAAAGACACTTGCCTCTCCCATAGAACCTTTTTTATGCTATGAAAAAACAACAACATTTCCGACATAGAAAAATACCCTAAAGACAAACTCAAGGTCATGCTGTTTAATGCTAGGAGCCTAAACAGTAAGCTGCACTCCCTGGAAGTACTCCTCACCTTGGAAGATGCAGATTCCTGTGCAGTCACTGAGACTTGCCATAGAGAGTACCCCAGCTGAGCAGGGCTACAACACCTTCCACATGTTCAGACCCCAAAAAGAACAGGAAAGAATCAAAGGTGGAGATTTATCCATTTTCATTAAATACAAATACACCTTGTGACAGGAGAAACAGTATGACTTTCTTGAGCTACTCCAGGTCCAAATAACTATAAGGAAAACACCCTACCATATCATCACTAGCTACAGGTCCCCCACCATGAACCAGGATAAACACGTCACCTACCTGAACTTGCTTGAATCGTTCAATATACAGCCAAACACCTTGGTCATGGGACACTTCAACTAATCATCCATTGATTGGGGGGAGTTACATGAGCAGAAACACAACCACACTGAGGTTCCTGGACTTTGTTAACTCAAATGCACTGGAATAGTTAGCCTGCACCCCATCAAGTGACTCAAATGTCCTAGACCTAGTACTTACCAACATGGATGGCTAGTGCACTACCCCCGGTGTGCTGCCCTCCCTAATTAACTCAGACCATAAATCTGTCTCGTTTGATTGAGTGATCAGACCTGACAGTCCCACCGGAGCAAAAAAAGAAAAAGATTTCTCCAAAGCAAACTATCGCCTCCTAAGTGATGGTGTAAATGGTTTCAAAGCCACTGCTAACACAGGCAACAATGACTCCTATACGGAGAAGTACATCAAACACCCTATATAGCCACTTAGGCTAATGTATTGACTCGGCAGCACCTGACAGGACTAAAATCTGGTCATCTCACAAAACAAGTCATCCTGGTAGACTGCAAGTATAAATAAGATATAAAACAAAAGAAAGAAACTGATATCTAATATTAATAAGAAGGAACATATTTAGCAAAGGAAGCCTACCCTACACAGCCTAAACAAGCAAATCAGAAACCTTGTAAAGTCCTGTAAAGCAAATTATGAGACTAGACTGGCATCCCTATCTAAAGACAATCATAAGGCATTCTTTAGTTACATTTGAAACCCCAAAGGGAATACCCAGCTGTGTGTCAATTGGCGACAATTTTACCCCCTTTTCCCCACAAGCTGTACCCCATAATATCCCTGACACCTGTCCTCCACCATTTATCACCAAAGAACAGGTCATTCAAGCACTCTCCAAGGTCAAACATATGACCTCTATGGAACCAAATAACATTCCAGGCTGCATACTAAACAATTTATCAAACTTAAGACCTAGTTGGAACCATTTAGCTGTCTCTTTAGCAACAACCTGAGCACTAGTTCTGTGCCTAAGAAGTGAAGAACAGCAACAGTAATCCCCTTGCACAAAGGAGGTTCATCAGTCGACACTGGGAACTATAGACCCATTAGCCTGACCGTCCTTATCTGCAAGCCATGGGAAGAATTATCATGAACCTTATGAACCAGGACATAGTCAACCATCAGACTCTTGACCAAACCCAGTTTGGTTTCATCAAGGGTAGATCTTGCTTATTAAATTGGTGAACTTCTTTGAGAAAGTCAGCAAAGCCCTGTATGAGAGTAAAGCAGTACATACCACCTATCTTGATTTAGCCAAGGTGTTTGACTCAATTCCACACTCAGGGCTCATTGACAAACTCCCCCAGCTGGGTATCAATCAAATGTGTCACTGGATGAGTAGCAAACTGACTCACAGATAGAATGCGTACTGTTAAAGTTGGGGAATCCAGCTCCACCAGCAGTCCAGTTACCAGTGGTGTTCCACAAAGATCTGTACTGGGCCCTCTACTGTTTGGAATTTATTTTTCAGAAGTCCAGTCAAAAGTAGATGACCTGTAGCTTATTAAGTTTGCAGATGACTGTAAATTAGGCACAATCATAAAGTCCCACAAAAACAACAAATTACAGAAGGGACTGACAGAGTCAAACAATTGGAGTCAGGGCCATGGAATAAAACCAAACACAAAAAAATGCCTCATTATCCCCTTTGGCAGAAAAGTAGCTCCTGCTAACTATAACACAGACAGAGTCCATCTCAGCTCAAACCCAGTGGTGAGTGACTTGGGAACACAGATTGATAGCAATTTAAACTTCGATCATCTTGTGTCCACAGAAGTAAGGAAAGCCTTCTACACTGTTCATCTCATAAATACGGGCATCTCGTTCAAGACCAGGGAGGTCATTACTCTGCTGCACTCAGCCCTTATCAGACCACTGATTGAGTACAATGCTCCCTTCTGTATGTACCTCACCAGACACCTGCAGCAGTGGGAGAGACCACATAGGTTTCTAACCAATAGAATTCAGGGCCTCCAAGAGCTTCTTTGAGAGAAGTCAAGTACTGCCAAGGATAACCATAAGACCTTTTACATCTATGGGCATAACCTAAAGGGTAGGACCCAAGCATGTGCAGAACTGGTGGCCAATGGTATCACACACACTGACCCCACAGAGATAGCGAACCTGCTAGTGGATACGTTTGGTGAAAATGTCATTCCCTTATCCCCTCCTAACTTACAACAAACCCTCCTCTAAACTCCCCTCATCTTACATACCTGAAGAGCAGGTCCTCAAAGCCTTATCAAAGGAAAAAGAACACTGCCTCTATGGGACCAGATGACATCCAAGGTTGTGTCTTCTAAACAAGTTAAAACATGAACTAGCATCACCACTAAGTACCCTTTATAATCATAGACTAACCACAGGGTGTGTTCCTGTGGATTGGAGGATAGACACAATTATTCCCCTCTACAAAGGTGGCCTAGCAACAGACCCAGGGAATGACAGACCGATAAGCCTGACCAGACTCATCTGTAAGGCCATGGAAAGTGTCATTATGGATCTCATAAATAAAGACATAGGTGACCTACCAGCCCTGGACCCTACCCAATTCAGCTTTGTTAAGGGTAGATCTTGTCTGTTAAATCAGGTGGATTTCTTTGAATGTGTGACCAAGGCCATTCATGAGGGCAAATCTGTGCACACAGCATACCTAAACTTGGCAAAGGCTTTCAAAACAATCCCACATTCAGGCATTACTGATAAACTTAGCAAACTGAATGTAAATCCCTTTCTTGTAAGATGGATTGCCAATGGCTCACAAACCAAATACATATTATCAAAGTGGGTGACTCCACATCAACCAGCAGACCTGTTTCCAGTGGGGTGCCACAGGAGTCAGTGGTGGGCCCCTTACTGTTTGGTATATACTTCTCAGACATTGAGGTCAAAACTAAAGGGTTGTGGTTTACCAAGTTTGCAGACAACTGAAAACTTGGTGCAATCATTGAATCGTCAGATGATGTCAGTATACTCCAGGATGGTCTCATATAAGCATTTAACTGATGTATTATTCATGGTCATAGACTGAATGCAAACAAATCATTCCCTTCAGCATAGACAATGTCCCTTCACAGTATTAAATCAATTATAATACACTAAGTACCCATGAAATGGCAAGGGACCTGGGATCACAGGTTGACTGCAACCTTAAGTGGTAAAGGACCTGTGATCACTGGTTGACCGTGACTTTAACTTCAACCACCACATGTCTACCATTGTAAGGAAAGCTTTCCACATAGCTTACTTAATCAGTAATGGCATCGCCTTGAGAGCAAAAGAAGTTATAACCCCATATACACAGCAATTGTCCGTCCCATAATTGAGTATAACACCCCATTCGGTATGTACCATACTAATCATCTACAGCAATTAGAGGGACCTCAGAGGTTTATAACAAAGAAGATGAAGGTCCTCCATCCTGTGCCTTACACTGACTGACTAAAATCCCTGTCACTATAGTCCATATCATACAGACTTCTTAGGGGAGACTTATGCCTGGCCTACAGAGCAACCCAAGACCCAAACATAATGAATTTACTGCATATCCATAAATCAAATGGGTCTTGGGCTACACGTTCCAGGGACTTAAATATGGCCTGCAACTTAAATAGGACATGCTGGAGGGGCAGATTTATCTCTCAGCGACTGCCATGTCTTTGGAACAGGCTACCTATTCATGTGAAACAGAGAACATCTATGACACTGTTCAAGAGGAACCAGGATGAGTGGATGGGGCACCATAAATTCTTACCAGGAATAGTGCCCACAATGCTCATGAACATGGTCCGTCATCACTAAATGCAATGGGTATTGATTAGTACCTCTACGGTATTACATTGGGTTGAAACGGCTAGATTTAAAATTACCTCCTGTTCGATATTCTAGTAAGCTCCTATGATCCTATGACCTACATGGAAAGACTGTGCTATATATCATACAAGTTGCTGTGAGATGACTTGTGCCTGGCCTACAGAGCAGTCTCTGACCCTGCCCTAATGGAAATGCTGCACATCTGCAAATTAAATGGGACAAGGATCACTCAATCCAGAGATCTCAACCTGGCCTGTGACAGTAATAGAACTTGTACAAGAGACAGCTATGTCTCCCAGAGATTGTCACTTAAATGGAAAAAGCATCTTCTTCATGTGATGCAGAGCTCTTCAATGACCCTGTTTAAGTGCAACCTTGAGAACCTGATTTGAAACTGCAAATTCACCCCAAGGTTGGTACCTATGGCCCTCATGAACAGGAGCACTCTGTGCTGATCATAGTATCACTCTGTAAACATCAGCCATCTAACTATGGTCAGCTAGAGTTCTCAGAGGTTTTGTATGGTTAGGCTTGTAAAGGTCCTAGGGCCATTAGCCTAGTAACCACCTAAGAACCTATGAACCTATGTGATGTGCCCATGCTCAGTGCACTGAGTACATGGTTCTAATCTGCTTATTTCTTTGCAATATACTGTTTCCACCTTGCAGCTATATTCCCTTATCCTAGAATGTGTTTTTTTTCTGTACCCTTTCCTTTGAGTGCTTCTTTGATATACCTGGCTAATGTCCTAGTTCAGGGAATATTAATGACAAAATCATGAGGTCAAATGCATCAGTTTTCTTGCTATCATTTGTTCATTTCCTTTGACATGTGTTATACTGACTCCTTCCCTATTAATGATTTTGTGATTTAGCTGGCTAATGCTTTGGTTCAGAGCTCATGAGTGACAAAGGCATGGCATCAAATGAATTCAGGTGTAACTCTGTCTTCTTGCTATCTTGTGTTTAATTTCCCCTGAAATGCGTTATAGTGCCATCTTCTCTATTAATGATATTTAATGGCAAGGTTGACTAAAACTCTGATTCACAGATCATGAGGGACAAAGTCATACATTCAGCTCTAGTTCTCTTTTCTTCCTACCATGTGTTCCTTCCCCTTGAAATCAAGCATTCCTATCATCACTGTGTAAATTGTATCAGGGAGTTTGGCACTTTCTAGCCATATTTAAGCATGGCTTCCTCTAGCATTATTGAGCCAAGATGTTGTGAGATGTGTTCCAAACCTACCTTCATCTGTGTCATTCCTTACCCTATCACTTTTTGTACTACCCTCTGCTTATTTCCCCTTTCATCTCTGACATATAGCCATGCTCATCCTTTATCCTTGTAAAAATAAAAAAGATAAATACAACATACACATGCTGACAAAGGGCTTATAAAACAAATTATCTTTCTATGGTCTTATGTTGTGTAACAGTTGGTAGAGATAAATACTGATACTCGTATACAACTGCAGAGAAATGGTACTCCACGTTCTAAGGCAAAAATGAAGAATAATGCCTAACATCAACTAATCTATCATGCAGATGAACTGAACATCACTGATCATAAACATGGCAATCTTAAATAAAGTGCAAGTAGCACCTTTACTCTTAGCACCATCAATGACTCAGTGTAATCATGAAATTATTTCCAGATTGTTAATTCACTGATTGGGTGGTTTGAAATCCACTGGAGATTGTCTGCTGTTTTACAGTGTATGGTCTGTAGTCTGCCCATGTGCTGCATTTCCCTGATATGTGTTTTATGACTAATTTCTAGTCTCAGCTACTTCAGTGATTCCTCAAGATAGGAAAATGTGAATATAGTGTCATGTTGAATGCCTTGATTTGTCTGCTCCCCTAAGGTTATCCTAATGTTCTTTTTTATAACATTAACATTATTCTTCACTGCTCACTCTCTGATTTTGTCAGGACTGGTGCAGGTCGGTGTATCCTGCTTATTTTACTGTAGCCCCTTCCTCCTGTCTAACTTTCACATTATTCTACATTCAAGTAATGTTGTACTATCTTCTCTATTGTTGCCACTCTGCTTTGTTAGGCAACTTCCCTTTGCACTCTTCTGTCTATCTCTGTGGTTTCTACTATTATATTGAAACCTCTATTCCACCTTTAGCCATTCATATAGTTTCTTTATCAGAGAATATTTCTCTGTGTATATTTTGCTGTACATTAAATGCACATTATCAACTTGGGTTTTCCATCTGTGAATGCAAACTTACACTACTACCAATGATGCTCATGTGCATCCAGTGTTGACCTCTGCTGCTTATACTGTGATCTGGTTGACAGGTGATCTAACTCAGTCTGGCATGAGCCTGCATTGTGGCCATGACAAGGAGATGCACTTCATGTACCATGGCCTGGCCACATATATAGGTAAAGAGCTCGTCACACACACAATGTAAATAGTGTTGACTTGGCTGCAATCATGGATGAAACTTTTCTGAGTCCCCATGATACAGTACTATATAGAAAAAAAGGGCATTTTTCTGCTCAGAAAATTGGCCTGGGACAGCAACAAAATCAAATGAAATATGTTGCAGCAATTTGCTATAAAGAGTGTTGGTCAGAGATAACACTGGCACTAAACTTAATATGTATGATAGAATGGAAGGTCAAAATAGAGGGGTACATTTTAGTCAGAGTATTTGAATAACATGGACCATTTTCAGATGTTACCAGTAAGCATCATCAATGCAGTCAGTTGATGGAAATCTGAGGGGTTGATCTTTAGATCAATGACAATATAGCATTTCAGAAAACAGCAGGTAGTATAGATGGCTTATCCAAGATAGTATGAGGTCAGATATATACAGCTTAGCCTTAGTCCTGAAATCCAAATGCAATGACATAAATTATTACCGAAAAGAGATGGTATCTTTAGGTGCTCCATACAGCGATGTTTCATAATCAAATGTCTTCTGATTCTACCATGAGACTAACCTAAGCAACCTTTCTGTAGCCATATCATACACTGATTCTTGAATCAGTGAACTTTTGGAAGATGCAATATGCCAACATATGTATTTTTTTATTCATCGTCTTAGACATGCAAAACATATTTCTTTATAAGAATCCCAATATCATGTATTGCTTGCCTAAGTCATAGTAACTTTAATACCATATATGACATTATCTCCTAGATAATTGCTATGAAGTATTTTTCTTTTTTTGTATTATAGTTTACAGGAATTTTGAACATAAGGCATAACTGCTTAATTCCTATCAACTCTTATGTCACTGTACAGTAATCTGATTCAGAATGTGTAAAGCCTGTAGACCTAAAACATTGCAACAGACCAAGTTATCAGAGGAAGTGTTTGGGAAAAGCAGTAGTAAGTAATTGTTTCAAAGATGTTCTATTTTACATTGATGATGTAAGATTAACACTGTAGTAGCATCCTCTTGAGGATCCAACAAAAATTGCCTCAGCTTCCAATTGTTATCTAGCTTTTTACAAATGTAGTGTGTGGTAAGAAGGCGTTGAATATACAGAGGTACAACTGGAATAGCCTTACAAGTACAAGCATAAACTGAAAATCATCTGCTAAGTGTGAATCAGTGATGATTGACACTTAGTGTTGAATCCCTTCTATACTGGGAAAGAAAGTGAAGTCACACAAAGCCTAATTACCCAAGAAAAGAGTGGCCCCAATGGGGTGCTGTGCATACACTGCATTCTGGTCAGGGTTGCAAGTGTATGTGTGTATATGTGTGTGTGTGTGTGTGTGTGTGTGTGTGTGTGTGTGTGTGTGTGTGTGTGTGTGTGTGTGTGTGCGCGCATGTGTGTGTGTGTGCATATGTATATATATATATATATATATATATATATTATATATATGTACACACATACACACAAACGTATAAATACATATATATATATATATATATATATATATATATATATATATATATATATATATATATATATATATATGGGTCTACTTTATTTGATTGAAAGACCATTTGACTTAAACCCATTTGATCGAAATTTCATTTGATTGAAAACCATTATTCAAGGCATAAAACTGGTATTTGTCCCCCTCCCCAATGTCTTGCGACCATGGAGTTGGTATATATAGTTGGGGGGGGTTGTGGGTGGCGCAGCCACCAACAAAATGAGTTTTATTACTGGCATTTTTGATTATAAAGCCATTCAATTATTATTTATTATGGGGGGGTGTGGGGTGAAGCCCCCCACCTAGTTTCCTTTAAAAGAAGAAAATAAAACAAAGTACGGATTTTAGATGAAAAAAAAAAAAAAAAAATATATATATATATATATATATATATATATATATATATATATATATATATATATATATATGGGTCTATATTAGAACACCAACAAACCATTAATCAAACAGCTTTATACTCGAAAATGCCAGTAATAGAAGTGTGTTTTGTGAGATTGTGGTATATTTGCCCTTTCCTCACTGTAGCGCCATCTCGGAGTTGGTATATATAATTAGCAGGGGGTGTGGGTGGTGCAGCCAGCCTCAAAAGTGAGTTTTATTACTGGCATTTTTGATTATAAAGCCATTCAATTAACGGCTTTGTCAATGTTTTATATATATATATATATATATATATATATATATATATATATATATATATACATATATATATATATATATATATATATATATATATATATATATATATGGGTTTATGCAAATTAATTGAATACACATTTGTGTAACACACAATTCATCTAAACATTTTGATGAAAAACACAAGTGGTTGAAAACACATTTAATCAAAGGATGAGGAATACAGGCAGATTCAAAAAGGAAATGTGCTGAATGGAACATAGTATCTGCCACTGCTGATATAATGTTTAAGTGTGCATTGGCAATGATTCCCTTGTTTTGAGAAATTTCTCCCATCCTTGAATCGGTGCAACCATGGAGTTTGTATATATATATATATATATATATATATATATATATATATATATATATATATATATAAAATGGCAGGGTATGGGGCTTCTCCACTCATTTTGGGGGTACAAGCAGGCTTGCTCCCTGTGAAAAACACTTGAAGTTAACTTTTTCACAAGTTCACAAACTCAGCAATCTTTCTTGTTGATGAGTATGTTTTTTTTTCAAGTTTTATGTTCAGACATAGTATTTTTACACAATTGTTCTGTCGATCACTTGTGATTCAGGTAAGTTTGTTTAGGTGAATTATGTGTTAGACAAATGTGTATTTTATTAAATTACCACATCCATATAGATAAATAGATATAGATATAAATATAGATATAGATATAGATAAAGATATACAGATGGACTGCTTATACATTTTGGCTATTTGAGTAAAGAGAGAAAGTGTATTCAAAACATTTGAGAGATTAAAGCATTAAATAAGTTTGGTTCCAAAATAGCAACAGCCTGACATTTTCAGTAGCAAAAAATAATTAAATAAATTGTACTAGTTTTCAGAAACATATTTTTTCTGTGTCAAGGCTGGCCCCCATATATTTTTGTATTAATAAATACCAAGGTCACTGCAGTTCAGACTGAGATGAAAATGTGGCTACTTTATTTTCTCTCAATAAATAAGTGCATTACTCACTTGAATTATATGGCGTTATGCCACCTGAATTCACAGCATATGTGCTGTTCTCTTTACAAAGCTGCAGAGAATTTGTACCCCAAAAATGTCTTCCTTAGCAAAAAGCTGTTATAGTTTCCTAGCCTGCTCATACCAAAATCAAGTAAGTGTGCAACCAAATATGTTTTGCTGTGGAAACTAGAATATATCCACTCCTGCTCGAAAATAAATGATATAATGCTAAACAAAAATGCACAGACAAAAATCTGTTGATTTGTTAAGGTGTTAGCTGACCACAGCATCTGCTACTGTTTATTCCTATCTTTGATTAACATTTTCGCATCACTGAATGTACCTCATTAAAAACAAGAATCCCAAGGGATGGAAGAGCAAAACAAACACCAATACAAATAAATCCACTACACTGACTGAACAATAAAGGAAAGGAGGAAACACCGGTGTTTCCTCCTTTCCTTTACTGTTCAGCCAGTGTATTGGATTTATTTGTATGAATGCACCTCATTCTTAATTGGTTTCCACCATGCATGTTTACTAAACAAAACTTTCACCACCACTTGCTTGCAAACTTATCAGTCTCTCACACTACTTCTTAGATTTACTCTTGCTAACATTAGAATTCCATTCACTTTAAGTAACACAGAAAAAAAAAAACTATTAGAAACTATCCCAAGTTGTCCGGAATCCTATTCCACCTGATACTCAAAATCACTTTTATTGTTCAACTTTGCAGGAATCCTTCTCGCTTGTATATCAATTACACAGTGTCTCTTTGTCTAATTACCTCAGCCCAGACCTTACGCACTTCCTTCCGTTTTATATTATTTTCCATTCCTAGCTCTTCAAACTTTCCCTCTCTTGAATTGCTACTTTCATGCTTTATGGAACTCTAGCATTTTTTGTCATCCTCCCTATTTAAATTTCTTTTAGTTGTCACACCTTGCTCCCAGTGCTACCATATTCCAGATCCATGCCTCTAATTATCAAACTTATGTGCTGTTCTACAATATTTTACTCCATCTGTTGTACAATTCAGCTATGTCAGATGTACTCAGTTGTAGTACCCATCATCTCTGTTTATGGCTTTTACTATTGTACTGTTAAAATAGAGTCCACAAGTAGCTAACTAGATAGATAAATAGGCAGATAGACATTCAGATAGATATAGATCAATAACTGCGGTGGTGGTGCTGCGGTAGCATTGTCGCCTCACAGTAAGACGTTGTCTCGTTCGATTCTCAGCTAGAGCATCTTCTGTGTGGAGACATGCATGAATGGGCGTACCTTCATTGACGGTTGTGCATCAGAGCTGGCAACTCGGCATGTAAAAATCTACTGCCAATCATTAGCAGACCAGAGTTCCCCGGTGGCGACCCCTAACCGGGAAAAGCCGAAAGACACAACAACATAGAGATAGATCAATAAATAAAATACAACAAAATAAAGTCCTACTGACTTTATGTTAAAAAGGCCTTTGAGACCAGAGAGCCATAGTTCTTGCAATATTTAATTCCTGATCCCTTTAAAATTGTGATTTTTCAGGTGAGAATCATCAGGCATCCCATTTTTATTATTAGACTCTAAGTGTGACAACTTTTCCTCTTCCTTGTCATGTGCATATATTTCACTTTGGTTTGCATGAAATACTTATAAATCAGAATGATTACTAAATGACTAAAGTTGTGAAAACATAATGCATCAGTTCTATACCCAAGTAAGTCAAACGTGAGCACCCGTTATAAATTCAAGAAGGGTATGCACAGTACTTAGAATAAGAAAATGTAAGTGCAATCGAGGAGAAATACATACAAACTTCAAAACTGCTGCTGCATTTTGGATAAATTCCTCTCTCCTGGCTAAAATGATCTTCGAGTTAGGGTTTATGACTACCAGACATATGGGAGTGCAGCCCGCAAACTGGTGATGTGGGGGAGTTGATCTCTCAACAAAAATGCTTTTAATTTGCAATAGCGAATTTCATCGTTGATTTTTTTTTTAAAATGCGTTTAAGTTTTCATGTCTCCACTGGGCTTCAAATTTCCATTAGAAAATTGTCAAAATTTAACCTATTAAAACTCTCTTCATGTTTCTACATAAAATGTAGCTTGTCTCAGCCCTCATATTTCTGCTGTGTTTAAATAAGGCTGTCTTCAATGCATAGAATACTTTTTTCAGACTATAGAACCCTTACATAGCTCACAGATGGTCTGTGTTAAATTTGAAAAAAAAAAAAAGGCTCATTGTCATACCTCTCAACAGTCCAGATTTTCAAAGAATGTTCAGATTTTTACCCCATATTTTGTCCACTTCCTTATAAAATTTGTGTTTTTCTGCCAAATTGTTAGTGCTTGAAGTCACTAAATAATGATTTTTGTCCCCCCATTTTAGGCTTTGTCCAATTTCTTGTACTAAAATCTTGAAAGGTTCATTATCTCTGTTCTAGAATGTGCTGTGTATCATTTTTCCCATACACCAAGTAGGCTAATAAATAAAATTTGAAGTATACAAAACAAAAATTGCCACTTTCATTTTTGGTACTGCAAAAAGAGAATACCATTGCCTCACACTTGCTAAATCTAAATGGCTTCCGGTTACGTCATAATCAAAGCAAGATATGACAGGGTAGCTAAATCACCTTCCCCCAGCACACCTGCTTCTCCCTCCCTCCTCCTTATGCAACAGGAATCTATAATTGAAAGGCCACAACTGCAGTGCCATTTTTAAAAAAAAAAAACATTTCTTCATCCTAGAAGTCTCTCTGGTCCCCCGCATTGTGTGCTTGCCAGTAAGTTTATCCTGTTTATTTTTGGTTTATTTTTGCATATGGCTGTATATTTAATGACGGTTTAAAAAATCTGCTGTTTTTTACACTTTGTAACACTATTAAGTGCAAATGTGTTAATGTGTTGCTACTATATACATTGAGTGCAAAAGCTAAACTGAGATTTTTAGGATTACATTTGCTTATCTTATATTTTCAGCTGCTGATAAAGCTTATGTTTAGCTGATTACAGACTTGCTAATTTTAATTAGGAGCAGTGCACTGTCTGCTTTTTGTAGTTTTAGACTTCTGTACCTCCCTCCAGAGCTATTTATCCATCAGTATAGGAAGGTGCAAGTGAAACAGACTGTATTAATGCTGTACTGTTTGTGCTATTACTTGGTATTATATGTATGGCTATCTAATGCCCTTGGCCTTGTCCATGTAGCTCTACCACTCTTACCTCCTTCCTATTTGTCTAAGACAGTTTTTCCTTATTATTACCATACCCTTCTTTGCTCTCCTCCTGAACCATTATCATTTTAACCTACTCGGTCCTCTACATGTATCTTGCTTTAATCCCAGCTCTTCTCTGTGCTCCTATTATCTTATATTATTTCTGACCAGTTGTTTTTCATGTTCTCTTTCTTCTTTTACAGCTTGGACACACACCCATAATAAAATATGCTGCCCTTCTTTTGTCACTGCTGTATGCTAACTTCTCTGGACTACATTGCTTTGGATACCCATGAAACCCTCCCTCCAGTCAACAAGGACAACTTTTCCCAAGCTCATCAAAGTTTAGGTATTACCCTACAGTTCTATGTTACTTTTCACTTTATTTTCCATTTTTTTTTTTCTGGCTTGCACACTCGCACGGACCATCCCCTACTCCTGGAAATTATTCCCATTCATGTTTAGACATTTAAGGATAGTAGACATGGTTCCAATTTTCTGCCACTAGATGGCAGGGTACGAAAAAGCAAACTAACTCCTACTATACCTAAACCACAGAAAAAAGGATAATAAAAAAGTAAAAAGAAATAAAAAATATATATAGCTGCATTATCCCAGTCAGGTGCATTGCTTACTAGCTTACAGTCCTTGTCTACATTGGAGCATAGTTCCTTAAACAAATGTGCCCACCATTAAACTTGTTTTTTCCTGCTCAAATAGGCTCAAACTCACCTTATAATTACAAGCCAAGTGCTGTTCTGATTGTTTTTCATCACTCCTGCCTCTTTCAGCTGGGCCTGCCCTGCTCCATTTGCCCTCACTGTGCTCTGTCTCACACTGCTCCCCTAACCCTCCCCATTCCCTCCCACCCCCCACTTCAATTACATTTCTTCCTATCCTTGCCCCACCTACCCATCCATCCTCTAATCCAACTCCTCCTCCTCCACTCCCTGCCCAATCTGACTATTATCTAATAGCCCAATCCCTTTTCATCTTCCCCATATACTCCATCTCTTCTGCCCCTCTACATAACCAATACCCAATAACCTCACTTTCTGTTTGCACACTTTTTCCTTAAACCTATTCCCACCTTCCTTACCTACCTTTAAACCATAGCAGTCTTACCCTACCTTACCAGTACTACCTCAATACTCCTACCTATACTTCACTGTCAAATCCTCTCCACTACACTACAAACTCACCTCATATATTCAGCTATTACACTCCACTGCTCAGGGTAATGCCTCTCATATTCAACATCATTTTACAGATTTTTACTGTTTACCTCTCTCTCCTTCTAAAACTCTCATCATTTCACCTTACTTATATACATCCAAAACCCACATCTACAACATCTAGCCACAATGTCACCACCTCCAGCTACTCTGTAATCTGCTGTAGTCTGTATACCACTGAATTAATTTTATAAAAGAAACTGACAATCCTCTCCCCACAGCATAATCTTTTGAGTAACTTTGTCCATAACTATTTTAAAAACCCAGATAAGAAGCTCTATCCAAATTCTTTTCCTACTCATGTTAGCCTAGTCCACTGCGGTGATATACACACTGACCCTGGCACTTCTCCTTCCTCTCAAAATTCCACTAATTCCACAAAATCCCCAAATTTCACCACCATCGACATTCAAAGTATAAGAAATAAAATCCCCCTTCTGCATGCTTGGTAAAGTCAATTCTTCTTCATTTTTGGCTTTTCCCGGTTAGCGGTTGCCACAACGGATCACCTGTCCGGTCATGATTGGCAGTGGAGTTTTACAGTGTCGAGTTGCCATCCCAGTGCCCAACCTTACACAGAAGGCACACACATACTCATACCTAGGGCCAATTTAGAGTGGCCAATCCACCTACAGCATGTGTTTGGGATGTGGGAGGAAACTGGAGCACCCGGAGGAAACCCACACGACCACAGAGAGGACATGCAGACTCCACAAAGAAGGCACCCCTGCCAAGGATTGAACCAGAGAACCTCTTGCTGTGAGGTGACAATGCTAATTGCTGCACCACCATGGCAGCCCCATGGTAAAGTCAATATAAACCAGATTTTACAGCCATAACTGAGACCTGGCTAAAACCATATATAAAGGATTCTAAATTTCTTCTCCCAAACTATTCATGCCTTAGAACAGACAGACTCCACAAAAAAGGTGGTGGCATCACCTTACTATATCCAAGCACCTTCATAGTGATTCCATATACAAAGCCAATCCCCCCTTCTCTACCTCAGAGTTACTTATTACTGTCTTAAAACTAAATTATTGTAAAAGCCTTTGTATCATAGTCATGTCCATTCCACCAGGCAACAATATTCCCATTCTCGACATTCTTGCCTGGACAACCAGCAATATAAATAATGAAACAATCTTCCTAGGTGACATTAATATTAACTGGTTGGACATCTCCAATAACAACTCCTCCTCAGACATCAACCTTCACATCTATACTCAGCTACTTTCTGATATTACTAGACCTGACAATAAGAATAGCAAAGGTTCAGTCCTGTAATGGATCATGGTTTCTGAGCATAATAACATTTCCACCTCCAGCACACTCCCAGATAGTGTAAGTGACCACTCAGCAGCATTCATAATATGTAAGCCCACCACTTTACCAAATATACACAGATATAGACACAAGCAAGATCTATTCCACCTCTCCCCAAACACCTTTAATGACATTTTGCACAATGCTCACTGGAATCCACTAAAGTTTCTCCCACTTAATGAAGCTGTGGAATTCTGCAATTCCACATATCTTAGAATCCAAAATAATCTTGCCCCTCTCCAGCTAAAAACAGTCAAGACACAACATGCTTAACTGGCTTGCCAAGTCCACAAAGCAAATTATGTCCTCTAGGGACAAAGCCTGGAAAGCCTGGCTACAAAACAAAACTCCTTCCAACCTCACACAATATAAACAACTTCGCAATCAGGCCAAACGATTAGTACTCAAAAACAAAAAAGAATACTTCCAAACACCCCAAAACCAATACAAACAAACCCCCCAAAAATTATGGGGAGCAATCAACTCCCTACTCCATCCTGGAACTAACCATAATCCATACTGAAACCTGAAAAAAAACTCCTTCTGAGTTAGCCTCACTCTTTATCACTTATTTCATTGACACCATTGCTAAGCTTACTACGACCTTCCAACCCATCACCACAGACTCACAAAACCCATGCACTAGTACATACCCCATCTACTACAATACCCATTTTCTCACTCTCTCCTATACCTATCTCAACCATACAAAAAACTTCTTCATAAACTAAAACAATGCACCAATGCCCCAGATCACCTACCTGCATAATTCTTTCGACTATCTGACTCCTCCATAGCTTACCCCATCAGCATTCTCATAAATAGGTCCATTCAGGAATCATGTATACCTGATATATGTTCTCCCACTTCATAAAGGTGGCAGTAACTCTGAAATCTCTAACCTCAGACCTATCACCAGTCTTTCCTCCATCTCAACAATACTTAAGCAGTGCATTCACACTCAGCTCCTTAGTCACCTGGTTAAACACCAACTCCTTTCTTCCACTCCACATAGCTTTAGGCCAGGACATAGCATTAATACTGCCCTTATTCCCTTCCTGGACACAGTAAATAGAGCTCAGGATGCTGGATCCATAGTCTCTGAACTATTTATTGATCTGTCAAAAGCATCTGACACACTTTCCCACTTCTTTCTGCTTACTAAACTCTCCAACCTTGGCATCTCTCCCCCACCCTTCGCTGGTGTCATAACTATCTCAGTAATAGGCAACAATCTACTATTTGGCAGCACTCCTCCTCCCCTTTATTGAAGTTGTTCCTAGTACCAAATTGCTTGGTGTCATCATTGACGATAACTTAATCTTTGACCTTCATACCTAGGAGACCTTTATAGGCACAATTACTTTCTCAGCTTCGCTGCTAAATAGGATCTTGGCTCATCATTCCTGCTTCCAGCTCTTTTATATGGCACCCCATCCACACCAATATTTAGTCCTCTCTGAAAACGAAACTGGACTCATGCTACAACAAAGTTGCCAAATTTGCTACAAATGCTAAATTCTCCACCCACCACTATCCCGCACTATAACAACTAAATTGGTTTGAATTCCCCCATCACCTTACATATTTACAACTAACTATGGTCCATAAACGTATTTACTACACAGCAGCCTGCCCATCCCTCTCTTGCATTCTGACCCTGTACCATCCAAATCGACACCTTAAGTCAGAAAACAAAATGCTATTGAACATTAATAAAGCTAAGTTCTCAGCTGGCCAAATGCTGTATTCTTTTACTATCTCCAAGCTATGGAATAATCTCCCTCCTTCACTCAGGGCAATTAGTAATCCAACTGCCTTTAAAAAATCCCTTAAACTTCATCTCTCCTCACACTGGATATGCACCTGCACCCCTATTGACAACACCAAAACCTGACCCCCTCTCAGAATCATTACTCTTCTTCACTCTATAACTAGTCTAGCTTCCCCTTTCCTCAATCATACCAACTCCTTCTACTGTCACTTTAGCCTACACTATCCCTACCTTAAGCCTTATGTCTCCTTCTTTTTACCCTTTAAGCTAATTTCTTCTCACTGCTAACAATCTTACTTATATACTTAAGCTTTTCTATTTCTACATTTGCACCATGAGTGTAAACAATTCTTCACTGTTGTTATCAAATTTATTCAATGTTATTATCAAATTATTCTATGTGCTTATTACTTTAATTTAATGTGCTACTACTGTCTTATATACTCTGTATTATTGTGTAAAGTTTTATTTGTAATTTACTATGGACCGTTTCTCTCCAAGCCTCCACTGAAAATGGGCTCATTTCAGGCCCAGTGGACTTTCCAAGTAAACAAATGCAATAAATAAATAAATAAATAAATAAATAAATAAATAAATAAATAAATAAATAGGAAATAAGCACCTTAATTTACAAATTTATAAATCTGCTCCACTGCAGAGCTCATTATTTATTTGCTTATGTATTTATATTTATTTTTATTTACCTATTTGTTGTCCAGGGAAATTCATTTGACCCAGCTGTCCCTTTTCATAGGCATCCCAGGAGCACTGCCTGGTTAAGTCACTTGCTCATAGCTGTACAATATTCAAATGAAAGTAGAAGACATACACCAATGTAACTTAGGTTAAAAAGCAGCTCATTAACAGCTCATAGATTTATTCCCCTGTGTAACTGACAAACATTTGGCAGTTTCTCATTAAAGAATGCTAGAACTAAAAATTGCAACTTGATCACTTAGATCTGGTAACATCACAAGGAGTAATCATGGAATTTTGCTTCCCTTTTCCAAAGCAGAATTTGTTATAATTGTGAAATTGTCTTCCCATGGAAATTAAAGCTGTTCCACTTAAGATTTTTTTAAGAAGACCTAAAAGAAATTTTCCTTAGGAAAGCTATCTGTGTTTGCCAAGAAAATGGATGATAATAATTTTCACACAATTGTTAAATTACATTATATGTTACTAGTGTTTTTTTTTTTCAGCATAAAATGGTTTAGAAGGTAAAATGATGAAGTGAAACCGGTGGCTGGTTTAAAATATAATATGCCATGGTGTAGTAAGGTGTCCATTGCATATGACCTTTGCTTAACATTCTATGTTTTCTGATAGACTAATCTTGGTGTTGTGTAGGGGCCTTAACTTAAAAAATATGTTAGAAAGGAGTAATATATGTAAATGTAATAAAGGAGAAATGAAAAGGCGTGGGTTCTGCCAATATTGTAAGAAGGTGAATGAGTGTAGGGATTTTGAAAAAAAAATGGTATTAAATATTTAAATAGAGGGGACATATAATTGTGAATCTAAATTTGTAGTTTGTATAGCTAGGTGTAGGGACTGTCCTGGGTTCTATGTGAGGAAGATTAATTAAAAATTGAGAGTTTGGATTTATGAGCATGAATATAATATTAAGAAGAATATGACAAATGCATTAGCAAAGCACATAAATCAATACCTGAGACATGGCTATAAAGCCAGTATGCTTGAATGGTAGGGGTGGTTTGCAAGCTTTATGGTTAGAATGAAGCAAACTGGGCTGCCAAATCCATTTGAATGTGGGAGTGTGGCCAGGCATTAATGAACAATGTTCTATTTCATGTGTATTGAAGCTTAAGGTCTTAGGAAAATGAGATAAATCCGTAGTTGTCTAGGTTTTTATTATAATTTTATACTTGTATCTGTGGTTTATTTAAAAATTCAGTAATTTTTATCAAATAAAATGGGTGAAATCTTCAGTGATTGTCCCAGTGAATATGATTTAATGTAAAATAAAAAACGATAGAAAAAAGTGAATAATAATGATAGGCTGGTCAAAGAGTAAGGGGACAAATGATCTTAAAGAAAAATCATTTTTTACCAGTCAGTTGGGGAAGTTTTAAAGTATTTTAATGGAGGAACTTGTTCCATATTAACGAATCAGCAGAGAGGGGAAGTGTTTTGAGTTTTTAAAATATTTTTTTGAATGATGAAATAAGTTGTAGGCCCTTCAAGTTTTCCTCTTAATTATATTATATTTTAAGTGATTATTTTAAAGTAAATAATTGTTTGCCTTAATTAGTCTTTCAGCTTAGATGGTTTAAAATGCAGAAAGATAAGATGAAAGGAGTAATAACCATGATAGGCTGTTCCAGGAAGAAGGAACAAATAAGGTCTCGGAAATGTCTTGAGTGGGGTATGTGTTGAAGTAAATTATTGGGGAACGATATTCTGGCTTAACCAATCTCTGAATAAGGGGAGTTTTTTTTTGAATGCCAATAAGCTATAGGTCCAAATGTTTTTAACAAGAAAGCTCATTGGACTCAAAGGGATAATAGCTGCTATTCTTTACTAATTGATATATTTTTTTTTTTTTTTGCAAATCATGAAGAAATTTACATTTGTGTTAACCAATTGTATTTTTTGTATTGTATTTAAATGCTTATAAGGAGAATTAATTTTATCTGAAGAAGTTTGTTATTTGATGGATGAAAGCACTAATCATTATTGTTTTTTTTAAGTGATATATTAAAGGCTGTGGCATTACCGTCCATCCTTGGTGCTGTGTTTTTATTATTTAACTTCATTTGTGAAGAATTTTGTATTTTCCAGTGAGTTGCTGTCAAAAATAGGACAAAACTTCGTTCTCCTCTCCTTAATGATTTCTCTCCAAATGTCATTAAAAATGTGGATAGCCCCTAACTTGAAACATTTCATCCAACTTCCTCATTTCATGAATAAACATGTCTTCACTAACCAATTTTCATAGCCATACGAAGTGCCCCTTAATTATACACCTTTTTCCTGAAAATAAGGGTGACAGCTGTCATAATATATGCAAGAATTAGAAAAGGTTTGCTTGTGATAAATATGTTTTTGAAAATGTTTTTATTAAATTTTCATAAAATATAATCACTACAAATTTTTTTATCAGAAATGTACATACATATGTAAAAGTAAAAAAAAAACAACCTCATCGTATAAATACAGAAACAAAGAAAATAACTATTTAGAAGAGTGTCCATCAGCCTTTTAGGCATTCCTATTGTTGCATGCCTGTTCAATTCCAGATTTTTTTTTTTATATTTGCATGTCAAGCAGTTCTTTAAATTTTGTACATACACTGAGGCAAGAAGTAATTCTGTTCATTCTCTGTCTGATTGTAATAATTTCTAGATGAGTTACTTTGGTTGCTAAACTTATAAATTCTTTAAATGAGAGAGTAGCTTAATTTTTCCAGTTTTGTGTGATCACTTTTCTGGAGATGGTCAGTGCAGTCCACAATATGTTATATTTCATTCTTTTAACACAAGTGGGAATAGGGGTATTAAAAAAATAATGATTTAGATAAAATAAATGTATCTCCAAAAATGCCTGTAAAAAGTATTAATATTATTCCAAAAAGGAATCAAGACAGTGCAATCAAAGAACATGTTGCCAATCTGCTTTAAGTTCTTTTTTGTGTCTCTAACAAAGTTGCTTTTTCTTGTACATCAATTCAATTTTATGAAGTACCTATGTAAAACCTTCCATGTAAACAAATGCCATCTAAGAGACAAGAGAGCAGTATGTTTAGTTGATAATAGAAATAATTCCTTTTTCTTCTTCACTTGGTGTTTTATTATTGATTTCGATAAAATAGTCCCAATATGTACCATTACATGTTTTAGTTTCCCTCTTTGCTACTTTATACAATTTGGACAAGAGACCATGTCCCAAGGAATTTTGTTGCAATAAAATATGATGCAGTCAATCAATTTTTGGGACATGATCCCTTAACATTGGTTGCATTGACTTAATTTCCCATTTTATATATAGTGTAGAAGCTTGTATATTTAACCACATATCTTTATCCAAATATTTATTCCTAATGTAATCTACTGAGTGCAGCTTTTCATGTTTCATTAACTGAAACCAGTACAGCAGATTCTTCTCTTTAAATGCAACCATTGTTTCTAAATTTGAAGTAGAGATATTACTTTGAGTATATGCTATCAGAAACACAAGGAAAATCCATGCTTTATAAGACAGATTTCTATATATAAAATTTCTAAAAGTGTATAATATACTCAAAATGAAGTAAGAATCACTTGTTTGGTGATGTTTCCCTATAATGTAATCCTTTAATAACCAAAATAAACTGTTATTTAATATAAGATAATTATAAATGGGCATGTCTTCATTGAAGGTTGGGCATTGAGCTGGCACACTGGCACCATAAAATTCTACTGCCAATCATTAGTGGACTGGAGTTCCACTGTGGCGACCCCTAACTAGGAAAAGCCAAAAGAAGAAGATTAGTATATCTATTACAGTTAGAATGCATAAAAAGATTTCTAAAAATTCTTTCCATCTAGCTGTATAAGTGTTGTTGATCCAAAGACATATTGTTTTCATAACTGATGATAATGAATATAATACTATTTCTGGTAGTCCTATTCCCCCTACTTCCCAGTCTCTTATATGATAATATAACATAATTATTGGTTAGTTAGGGAACCAAAGAAATTTCAAATTTAAAGTGTTAAATTATTTAATACAGGTTTTCATAGGAGGTAACGCTAATACTTGAATAATACATAGGATACTATATAAGATTTTTGGCAAGATAATCATTTTGATGACAGAGAGTCGTTCTTCAATTGTAAAGACAATTTTATTCTATTTGTCTATTAGATTCTTTATCTTATTTATTTGATTAGTATAATTATGATTTACCATATCTTTAATATTATCCATTATGGTTATTCCCAAGTAATAAATTTTCTTTTCTTTAACAATATATTTAAGGAACTTACTTGAGATTCTATTCTTATTTATATTTATTGGTAACACTTTTGTTATTATTAAATGTTAAACCAGATTTTGTTTGAAACAGTTCCCTTGCTAAAAGAAGTTGCAGCGATGCATTTATTATTATCACTCAATGTCAATAAGATGTCTTCTGCAAACAACTGATTTTTAGAACTTGAATTCTCCTTTATTTTAATACCTTTTATATCTGTATTTGATCTAATAAAATTAGCAAAAGGTTCCATAACTAGGGGAAAAAGCAGAGTCGAAAAAGGATATTCTTGTTTAGTTTCTTTTAATATTTGTATAGAATCAGGTGTGAAAGTACCTATTTTGACATATGCAAAACAATCTGTGTAGAAAAGATTAATAAGACATGCAAAGTTAAAAGAATGTGTATTCTTCTAAAACTAGCAAAAGATATTTCTAGTTGACCCAGTGAAAAGCACTATTTATGTCAAGACTCATTAATGTTAAGTTTTCATTTGTATTATTTGCATAGTTGATTATTGCAATTGTTCTTTTAATATTATCACAGGCGTTTATATTTAAAATAAAACCAGTTTGAGCTTCATCAATCAAAGAAGGTACAATGTGTTTTTGTCTATTAGCATGAATTGCCATGAATTGTTTTAAATGTACATTTAGAAGGAAAATGGGTCTGTATGAAGAGTGTTAAGTAGGATCCTTTTTGTTTTTTAAAATTGGAGAGATAAGAGTATACATCCAAGAAGGAGGATCTTTAGTTAAGTCCTTAACTATAAAAAAAAAAACGTATGTAATATGCATAGGGTTTCTTTAGGTAACAACCTGTGAAGTTCAGATATAATTTCATCATTACCTGGTGCTTTATTAGACTATATTTAGAAATTTGAGTTTGAAGTTCAGACCTAGAAATCAGTTTATCAATTAATTTCATTTGGTTATTTGATAGTCTAGTTTTTAAATTTTGTCTAATAAATGTTTTGATTGTTTCATATATATCTATTAGTATATTCTTTTGATTAATTTCATTGTAGCAATCTCTGAATTTCTTTAAAATATTTTCTATTACTTTTATGTTTTTTTTTTCTTTCTATGCGTATATATTTCTTTTATGTCACTGGATTTACTCAGTAATTTTGTTTTGGTGGCTAGATGGCACATATACTTTGGGTTAATAGAAAAGTTAATTATCTTAAACTTCTTAAAATTGATTTTGGTTTTATGATTTAAAATTTTCAAGTATTTTTCATTTAACTTATTGATCTCTTCTATGTTATTATTTTTATTCTTCTGGATTTCTAACTTCAACTTATCAAGTTTTCCCTGTATTTTATGTAATTCTTTGTCCCTTTGCTTTTTTATTTGATAGCCAGTTAGTGATTCTGCCAAACTGATATGCTTTTACTGCATCCAGTATATAGATTTCTGAGGTATCCACCGTATTGTTCTTTTTTTTTTTTTTTTTGTATAAAGGAGGACATTTCTTTAAGACAGTAGTCTTTAAATTCCTGTAAGCCTGTTATATATGCTGGTATTCTTCTTATTTTAACATTATTATTAGAGTTCAAAGGCAATTCAAAAGTGATTGCATTATGATCTGAAAATGGGCAAGTTACAGTCTTAACTTTACCCCAGCTTGTCTACTAGTTCATTAGAGATATAAACTCTATCTTTTCTGGATTGTGTTCCATGATGATAAGAATAATGCATAAACATTAATGAAGTTGGCTCAGAAAATATTTCATATCTCTTAGATGAAATAATTCAGTAAATTTCATTAACTTTTTTGCAGATGGCTGAATGTTCCTTTTACTTGTTTGTGGTAAGTATTGAATGCAAACATTTGGATTACCAAATCCTTACCTATGATTACATCTAAATAATAAATATTGGTAAAATCATAATGAAAGGTGAACATTAAGGAATGTATGGATGCATTAAAAATCTAACAAACTTCAATAAGCAGTCATCTCCATTTCATGAAATGAGTATTTCATCCAAAATAATAACAATCAATAAATATAATGCATTCTTTCATTCTCTGATAGCAAGTTTATACATTTTAAGATGCTGTGTAGCTGGATCCTATCCTGCCTCTTGGTGGGTACAACAAAAGGAATCGACTCTTAGATAAGACTCCAATATCTAGCAGGATCTATTCGCATTTATCCACCCTGCAAACACACACACTCATGTCTGAAGGATTACCAACTCACCAATGCATGTCTTTGGAATGTGAGAAGAAACTGGAGAATCCAACAAAAAAAAAAAAACATGCCGTCCCTGTACAGAAAGCATACCAGGCAAGAAGTCAACAAGAGGGACAGGCACCGTGAAACAGTAACCCTAACCATGATGCCAGTAAGCCACTTCTAAGCATGCACAAGCATGACAGAATGGACATAAAAGAAAATGGCACCCAGCAACTATGAGGATTAGAGTCATTGTAATACTATCCAGTTATGTCATTATATGGCATATGAGTAAGTGTGCAAATAATTACTGTATTTGGCATGGTGTTATGTCAAGCCATCCTCATGCTGCCCAATGAATATAACGAATTGGGCAATACTAAGACATATGGCCATTAAAGTGAATATAATGAAAAGGGCAATGTTCAGACATATGACCATTACAGTAAATATAATAAATTGGACGATACTCAGACATATGACCATTAAAGGGTTTGACTACACAAATGACATAGTTTTAGTTCCTGCCATTATTATTCTGCCAAAAAGCTATGAAGTCAAAACATGATATCAGAAATGTTTTATTAGTGCATCTAAACTTAATCATTACCAGTATTCAGAACATAGAACTGTAATCCTCTGCACCAGCTACCAGAAATGAATTACCATCACTTTATGATGAATCACTAGGGTTTAGAGTCACACAATAATGACACTCATTAGAAGTTCATATTGCCTGTCATGTAGAAATGTTGATGCAGGCCTCTTTTTTTCTTAGCTGTTTAAGTGAGTTACAATTATGTAATACTTAAAGTGGTATACTGTTAATAAACTTCTTCATGTAAGCAAAAGTAAAGAGATTGATTTCTTCCATCTCCATTTGCCTAAGGTGAAACTCTGTGCAAGTCACTTAACCAGACAGTGATCCTGGGTTGCCCTACAAAGAAGCACTTCACTCTCTGTTTTTATCTGGCTAACAAATAGATAAGATGTTTAACCCCCCCCCCCCCATTATTATTGGCTTTGTCTAGAGGAGATTGAAAATGAATTCCTTATGAAATATGTGGTCTTCTGGCAGGATGTTGTGGGTTACTAAATAATGGGTGAAAAGAATTGCAAACTTTGTATACTTCAGAAAATATTTGCTATTGTAAAGCTTGTCATTCTATTATTTTTCTATGTATGTAAAAAAGCTGTGGTTCTACCAGTTTTACAAGTATATAAGATAGATTCTTAAAATCAGTTCCCGCTTTTTTTGTCTCTGATTCTTGAACTAAGGAAAGAGGAGAGTTGCAATGAATTTTTCCTCATAATCATAATGTATTCTTTATAAAATGTGTTGCTTTTTGGTAATGTGTTGTGGACCGCAGTCACTAAATAATGACAAACGTGTTTAAGACTTCATAGCCTCCAGAACATGTTTGGTCATATAATATGTGCTGCACTAACAACTTTGCATGTAAAAGAAATCTTCATATTGTGGTGCTGATTCCCAGTGGTGTACTCTTCTTGAGCTAAGAGGATGGAAAGGCAAGGTGGTACAATGGATTACCCTATATGGTTTTCAGAGCAATGAGCTGAAATGTACTTCTAGGTCATTGTTTATATATATAGATATTAACATTTATTTGTCCATTAAGTATTCAGATATGTATACCCACCAGGATTATGTAAACATCTCTGAAATTAACTGACATCTAGAAAACTACCTTCTATCAAATTGAAGATCTCATCTGACTGACAAAAATCAACCTGGTAGATGTGATTTTTATCTTTTGGTTAGAAAAATATTAATAGATGTGTAATTACAGTAATACATTTTTCATATGTATTTCTTTTTCAATAAAAAAAGTCACCATAATATCTGGTAGACACATTAAAAACATCCTTCAGAGAAGGAGATGTGTATTTTGAAGAGCTTTCACATTTTAACTTTCTTTGTAACTTCTATAATTTTTCTGATATATACATTTGCATTATCAGGAATTTAAATGTGGCAAAACATGTCCGGCCTGGAAATCTACAGATGTTAGGAGGTATAAAATTCCACACAGGCTAGGCATTATGAGTTTAGTGAGAGTATATAGTAGGAAGTTATTTATTAGAACAGTTGTAGATAGCAGTTGTCCATTGCTAATATGCCATGTTGTTGATGACTTCTTTGCATGGAGAGAATAATCATGGACCTTATTGGCAAAGATACTGGTAACCTCCAAACAGTTGACGCTACTCAATTTGGATTTGTCAAAGGGAGAACATGCCTGTTAAACTTGGTGGACTTCTTTGAGACAGTCACCAAGGCCCTTGACCAGGGGAAATCTATGTATACAGCCTACCTAAACTTAGCCAAGGCTTTTGACACTATTCCCCACTCAGGCATAATTGACAAACACACCCAGATAGGTATAATACCGTATATCATTAGATGGGTTGCTAACTGGCTCACTGATAGGACCCATATAGTCAAAATAGGGGAATCCACCTCCAACAACAGACCTGTAACCAGTGGTTTTCCATTGGGATCAGTCTTGGGACCTCTTCTGTTGGAATCTATTTCTCCAAAATGCAAGGAAAAACTAAAGGTGTGTGGCTGACATAGTTTTCTGATGACTGCAAACTGGGAGCAGTCATACAATCTCCAAATTATGTCAACATCCTACAAGAGGGTCTTACATGAGCAAATGATTGGTGCCACATTCATGGCTTTAAACTCGTTGCATAACAATTTATGATCATCCCTTCTTGTAAGAGCGATCTTTCTGCTAACTACCACATCAATAGCAACACCATAAGTATGCAGTTAGTGGTGAGAGACCTGTGCACACAGGTTGACAGCAACCTTACCTTTGATCACCATGTCTCCACAGTGGTAAGAAGGGAATTCTATATTGCTCATCTCATAAGTAATGGCATTGCCTCCAGAAAAAAAAGAAGTTATGACCTCCCTGTACTCTTCCCTCTTCAGACTGATAATTGAATACAATGCCCCTTTTATTATGTACCTTTCCAAGCACCTGCAGCAATTGGAGAGACCACAAAGGTTCCTCACAAGGAAAATTCAAGGTATTCAGCATCTGTCCTATGTGGATCATCTGAAATCACTGTCACTTTATTCTGTTTCATACCGACTACTCAGAGGTGATCTCTGCTTTGCATATAAGGCAATTTTTGACCCTGCTTTATTTGAAATGTTGCATATCCTTAAGTCAAATGCTATTGGGTTACTCGCTCTAATGGCCTTATCCTGGTATGTGACATTAATAGGACATGCTGGAGGGACCAATTTGTCTCCCAGACATTACCACACCTTTGAAATAGACTCCCACTTCATGTCAAGCAGAGCACCTCATTGGCCCTCCTTAAACGCAATCTGGACAATTGGATGGGTAACTGTAAATTCACACCAAGATTTCCACCTATATCCCTCTTGGACAGGGGTGATATGTGATGATCATGGAAATAATGGTAAAACTTGGCTAGGCTTGCAAGAGCCCTAGGCTCATTAGCCTTGTAACCCCCTATGATCCTATGAAAGCAAAAAGTAAGTGCTTTATTTGTTAGAGCCTAAGGAATGCTGACAGAGCTGATACGAATGACAGATATTAGAACTCATCTTTGGTAAAGTGATGCGGATTTGCAAAAATCACTGAAGACTATTTCAGATAATAATACTCAAATGGCTTTCACTACATATGAGTTACAGTCTTTTAATGATAGGAAACTTGGCTGCTTACTGTCACAAAGTATCAAGTCATTTGGCTAGAGTAAGAACGTCAGTCTGAACATAGAATCCTAAACCATCATAGAATTAGATTTTGACCTTTTCAAAAAATTTAGTCTGTCCAATGTATGGAAACTCAGGATGTGGTAGGGCTACAAATCCCCAGTAATGAAGCCCCAAAAATCCACTTCTATATTTGGAGGGTTTATGGTCAAGGCAAGAAACAATTTTGATATTTGATAGTTTGTTGCTTGGTTTATCCTTAATTTGTTAAGCAGCAGATTGCAAATGACTGAGTTTCATTTTGGTTTTGAGAGGAAAGCACTGGCTGCAGATTGATTTCTTTCTGACACAGACTAATCTAATAATCCAAATTCAAGCCTGAAGCTCCATACCACTTATATCTATTTGATCTTCATTCACCATGACTCAGAAAAACAAATATTTATGTGATGAATGAATGCAAATTATGACTACTTTTATAACCTACATTTAGCTGTATCTTTTTATTGCCATCTATATGAATGATAACATCCACCTAAAAACCAATATTGTTTGCTACTTCCAAAATACCACATTAAGTACTTTTCAGCTTACATTTAGTCTGCATCTGCACTCATGCATTTTATATAAGCATAATCTATCCTGCACATATCCAGTAAATGTACCACTCTGTTACCTCTGTCAGTTCAGTTGTTCATTATTTTAGAATCATATCCTGATAAATAATATAAATAAGCACAGCATGTTTTACACTGTAGTATAAGCTAAACGTGCCTTCACAAAAAAATGGCATCACAGCCTTCAGAGAAATAACACTCTACATGAAGTATTGTATCACTGAGCAATCATTTCCCACATTATGATCTCATAACAGAGGACACAAATGTTCTATAAATCAGCGCTGACTGTGTAGTTACATTTATTCTGCAGATTTATCAACATTTTATTGGCATAATATACAGCAGTGCACAAGTGTCAAAAGAATGAGCTTTCAGTCTTCACCATTACAGTAGCTTTACCTTGTGCTCTTATTTTAGCAGCTGTAGCATGACAAGTTCAATGATTTTAATGCACTCCTTTAATAGCTTGTCTGCCACTTCCAGGATCAGAACACATCTGACCTTCAGGAACATATTACTATGTCATTTGATCTTGTATATGATACTTACTGTTACTGGATGGAGCTGAGTAACCTAAAGAAGGGAATTGATCCAGTATATGATGCTTGTTAGCATGCTGGATGGAAATGAATTTCATACATAAAGGAAAGGGCAGAATCTTCTATCATATGACACAGTTCAATATATTGATGCACGGTTACATTAGCACTGCAGTCGACAACATATCCTTTCTGGCATAACAATTGCTTAAAATGCGAATATTTAAAAGTTTTGTTTTCATACTGTTGAGTATTTGATCACATTTAGTTTGCAAGTGATAACTTGGGTTAGGAATATGCCTAGTTTGTTAATTATGTGTTGCATTTTCTTAACTGTTTTAATCTCATTTTGTGATATGCTTCATTACTTAAGTAATCTGGAAAGAAAATCTGTACAGTACAGACCAAAGGTCAATTTTAGAGTACTTAGTCTAGCTAAACATCATGTCATTCAAAGGTGTATGAAAACGGAAATACCCCTTGAAATCTTATACAGACTTTGCAAACTCTGTACAGACAGGGACTGGAACTGAACCTCATTCCCTCAATAGATTAGAAAGTGATTAACAATAGCTTAAAAAAGTGATAAAAATGTGATTAGAATTGTTAAGAAAAACATCATTGCATCTGGGTAAAAGTGATTAATATAGTTAAGAAAGCATTCTTGAGTAAGGTTAACAGTTGAGCAAAAGGCAGGGTTGTAGAAGCATATGATCACAGTGCATTTTGTATAGACATATTTACAATATATACAATGAGCTTGTGTAGGGCACAGTATCAATATTCACCAGTAGCTTCGGGTATTACTTCCTACAAACCCTCAAAGCAGTTTAAAATGTTAAAAATACTGCCTCTATGGGGCTAGATAACATACCAGGCTTCCTACTAGCCAATTTAAAAACATCCTATCAAATTCCCTACAGAGGCTTTTCAGGCATTTTGTCAGATGAATAGAGAACAACAGTAATTTGAAGGTGGGCCATCAATCAACCCAAATTACTATGGGCACATAAGTCTGATTAGCCTTACCTATAAGGGAAGGAACATTATGGAATTAATCAATAATAGCACAGGTAAGCTACAAATTCTTAATCCAAGCCAGTTCAATTTTGTTAAAAGGAAGACCTTTATTGCTTAATCTGGTTGACTTCAGCCTTTTGTCAGTGGAAGGAGATGGTCAACAGACCATGCTGATTTTTTAGGGATGGTTTGCACCTCTCCCCTCTAGGCTTTCGAATATTAGCTAAAACATTTTCTTCCCTCATAGTGCCATTTTTAGGCAATGCCAAACTGAAAGTACTTCTGAAACAGCAAATCAAAACCAAGAAAATCGAAAGGTATTACTGCTCAATGCTAGGAATCTAAACAAAAAACTCCACTCCCTAGAAGCTCTCTTCACCCTAGAGAATGCTGATATATATATATATATATATATATATATATATATATATATATATATATATATATATATATATAAACACAGTTTTAATGAAAAGTATACGAGGTAAGCTAGAGGTCACTTTAAATGAATGATGATTGTTTTATTGAATATGTGTTTTTATTGGATGATTTGAAATGTTAATTGATATTATTCTTGCTATTTGTTTCACTTGATTTATGCAGTGTATGGTCTGATGAAGCACATTGATTGTGTGAAAGCGCTTACCTTGTATACTTTTCATTAAAACTGTGTTATTTTATGGTTGCTGTCGTGTTTTGGTGCTGTTTTATTTTAGTTTATATTACGTTTTGGTTAACCAGCGCCATTTATTCTGAGGGGACTGTTTACTCTTTATTTTCTGATACTTTCTTGGTTCCTCACAGAAGCATGCTGGAAAGGAAAGAGGCTGACATTGAACTTGGGTATGTGCCAGCCAGGAAGAGAGGTGAAGACTGG
This sequence comes from Protopterus annectens, assembly GCF_019279795.1. Classification (NCBI taxonomy): domain Eukaryota; kingdom Metazoa; phylum Chordata; order Ceratodontiformes; family Protopteridae; genus Protopterus; species Protopterus annectens. Next base: position 322,180,007 of record NC_056725.1, read on the forward strand.
TTCCTGAAGTTTTTGAATACAGAAGTTAATCTGTTGTTGGCAAGACCGGAGCCAACAAGGGTGATCAGTTGGCTGAAGTTGATGACATTTGTTTGATTAATGCCACTAGGGAGCTTGAAAATGAATTATTCAATCTGAAACGGTTTCAGTGGCAATGTCTACACCTAGAGGAATGCTTGTTTCACAAGGTGACACCTCGGTGATTACGAGTGTTAGTGATGCCAACTTATGGAAAGACCCCTACAGGCTTATTAAGTAAGTGGAAACAATTAAATCTTGAACTGAGCTTCAATTATATACATCTGCTTATAGACTATTGTAAACCTCTGGAGAGAGAGAGTTAATTGATTCAGTCAATAAGAAAAATGCTGAGTTGTTAGATCAATATAAGGATGATTTTTTTGGTCAAACCTGATGGTGTGACAGACAATGTTTCCTCGTATGAACAAGGATTCAAAATGCAGAAGTCGAAAAAATTGCTAAGGGACACTATGGACTTTAGCAATGGCAATGTCTTTACATGGCCAAAAAATCCTCAGCCAATCAGCTCTGAAACTGTTGTTATTAATAGTACCCAAAAAGAGAGAGACATTGCTGTGACTGGGAGCACTCCCATAAACAAACAGATTAATAACAGCAATGAGAATAATGAATGTTTAGATTTAAATATTGTGCCAAGTACTTCTGCTCAGTCTCCTTTAAACCCAGCTATTTTAAACAAGCCTGTGGATGTGCGACCAAAAGCGTCAAATATGATTGGTTCGACGGAGACACTCTCTTTACCATTGCCTATTTGCCAGAGGGAGAAATCACGTTACCCACATTCTCTGAGTCGAGGAAGGAAGTGGCAGTGCTTAATGAAGGACAACAGAATGCAAACGATAAAAATGATGTGGACAGATGTAGTAAATCGGTAATATATAACATTTCTAGTAAAGAGTTGACTTTAGCACAAATATCATTATTAGAACATAGACTGACTTTTATTCCAGCCCAGGGTTCTAATCCAAGTGAGACTATAATTGACATTAAAATGTTTGTTAGAAATGTGATGCTCAAAACCATATTTCCGGACACTAATGATGACGCTGTAACACCTGTTTTTAAAAAACCTAGTATATTTCAACCAGTGCTACATCCAGTATTAGAGACCTTATCTAAGAATTGTGAGATGGATTTGATGACTGCATATGATAATGGTAATATGAAGAGAAGTTTTAATAATTTGAATGCAGATGAAAGGCATATATATATACACACACACACACACACACACACACACACACACACACACACACACACACACACACACACACACACACACACACACACACACACACACACACACACACACACACACACACACACACACACACACACACACACACACACACACACACACACACTCACACACACACACACACACACACACACACACACACACACACACACACACACACATGTGTACATAGTTTACTCGAGTTCCTGTATCAAGTCAAAATTACAAAGTGAAATCAGCAAGTTCACTGGGCCAAAAGTGTTCATAATAGTCTAAGGAAAAGAAATGCAAGCTAAAATATGTCAGGCAGGATTCTAAAAGAAATTTGTGCATAATGCAGAATTCCATGCCCAGCACCATTTACACCAGATAGCATAGATGACAACAGACAAATAGTTGCTGGGTGCATATGCTAATCAGAAGTGGTGCATTAAAATAGTGACATAAGTGGATTTAGCCCTAATTCCACCAAGCCACATATAAGTCAATGCACAAATAAAGATCATCAGACACTGTCGGTATACATTTAAGATGACAACAGAGCAGACAGACACACACACACACACACACACACACACACACACACACACACACACACACACACACACACACACACACACACACACACACACACACACAAACATAAATATATAGATATATAGATAGAGAGAGAGAGAGCGGGTGATTATTGCAGAAGGGAGGAGGTGTGGTATTTCAGGCAATGGTATGAGACACATGCATCTATACTCCAAGACTAGCAGATGTCCAGCAGGGCAGAAGTTATGCCAGCTTTCAGACCAAGAAATCATAGTACACCGACTACTTGGTTTAAGAAACTAAACCTTCAACATCAGATAAATAAGTCATGTAGGTGTGATAGATTTATATTCCAATGCATTCCTTAGCTTTGTAGCAAACTTCCACCACATGTCAAGCAGAGTTGCACACTTGCCACTTTCAGCGTAAACCTAGACAATTGGATGGACAGCCCCAAATTCTCTCCCAGTCTATTGTGTCTTGCCCTGCCTCAAGCCATAAGGAAATTCTGAATGGAGTTTCTTTTAGATAGGTCTGAAATGGTCTGCAGAATGATTGTCTAGTACTTAACTATAATTTATGAACCTATAGATAGAGACCAGGAGGATATATAGCTACATCAGACTGTTAGATATGCACACCCCACAATTCGCCTTACAGTCTGTGAGGTAGCTTTGTCCCACTAGAAACCAAATGTTTGCCTATGTCTCAATATGCCAGTATTTGGGACATTCCAGAGGCACATGGGAGATAATCCAGAGAAACCAAAACAGCCACATGTTGAATAATAGAAGAGTTCATGGCAGTTATGTGCACATAAACATATCCGGTTCCCAAGAAAACTATAAGAGTGTTAAACTGTCACGGTGCACTTCTCTGCCACGGCCAGTCACTATTCTCTCTTCTGTGTTATGGTTTGCACCCACATGCCAATACAACCACTTTCTGGTGAAGTAGATGAATGCTTCAATAACAAGAAGTAGCAAACCTCTCTCAACTGTCACATAGTTTGCTTAGCAGACTGGTGCATGATAGCCTTAATACCAACATGCCTTGGCAGAGTGCAAAATAGCTCCACATGAAATTGTGTAAAGTGGAAACCTATTAGGCAGTTTTACATAAATGTGAACATTTATATGAGAATCCATAGCACTAAAATCGGTAATCTAGCAATGCATAAATAAAACTTGTGCTTTAAGAAAGAGTGACAGCAGTTATTCCCAAGATCTATGGTTGATAATTAGGAATCCATCCAACACCTGCACAGAATATGTACAATGCAGCACACAGAGTAAAGTGGAACGTCAGCAATAGAGTACTTGGCATGATGAAAGCTGATTCAGGTGCCTGGACATCTCTGCAGGTAATCTCCAATATGCACTAGAAAAAACTGCAGAGATGGTCACCATGAGTACTGCATTGCAGAATATTTCAACAGCAAACCATAGTGGATTGGCAGCACATGCTGATGTTGAGCAATATCAAGAACCCCTGGTAACTGCACATGAGTAACAGCCATCACCAATATATCAGGAAGATAAAGATGAGGTACCATCATCGGGAAATGCAGGCTCTGCCTGTAAGACAAAACAAAGGCAACTAGGCAAATTTATGTTCCCAATTATAAGCCATGACAAGTCATAGTAACTATGAATAAGAGTAAAATACGATGGCTGCCAAGGTTTGGATATTTTCTTCACTCCATCTAAAAGGCCCACTTATATGTGTAACCAGTGCACAATGCTATTATACATGCATTCATTCCATCTAGCTTCATGCACATATAGGGTGCACAACAGATAACTATGCAGGTTTAAATACCTGGCATATGGAAAGCTATGGAGAAATGTAGCTATAAAAAAATATGTGTCGACTTACACACATATGCCCACCATCCCCCCCCCCCCACACACACACACAGACACACACAAATACAACATTGCCGGCATAAATTTCAACACACAACCAGAGGTATGCTGACTGTGTGTGCCCTGCTGTGTAGTGTTCCTGACTGCCAAGAGGGTTATGTCTCTATTTACACATGATAGCTACTATGAAGGCAGCCACAAAGGTATGGCAAAAAGGATAAAGATGGATATACAGATGTGCAGGGAGATATATATTTGTAAGATGGGAGATATAGTGTAATGTTAGAACATCACAGGTAACTGATGACAAGTGGTTGTAAGCAATGAGGAAAGAAACACATACTGCAGAGGTAAAGCTATCAATGGGTGCAGCATGTACATAACACCAACACTGACTATGACATGACATTACGAAAGCCCACAAAGGGATAGCAGAGCTACACACAGACACACACGTATACCATCTGTATAGTACAATGCAGATTGGACATGTGCTCACCCTTCAGCACTGCCACAGTTGGCTGCATCAGAATGCATGGAATGACTACATTACACAAACACAATCTGCAATACCAACCTGTGCAGCAACAGTGTGGACACTGTGGGCAATATAGTCAAGCGGTGTTGTGCATGTGGAAGAAGCTGCACATCCAACAGCAGCCATATCATAGCAGAACAGAAACAAAATGACCACAGCTGAGGAACGAAAATAGAACTCCAGATTTAATGAAACAAGGTAAAAAGTAAGCGCTTTCGTGATCTCGGACTGATCGCTTCTTCAGACTCACAATAAGGTAAAAAGTAAGCGCTTTCGTGATCTCACACTGATCGCTTCTTCAGACTTATCATGTCACTATTAGTTAGCATACAGCATAACTGTGTGCAACCACACACTGACATGTAGATGGAGGATTTAGGATAGTGCTGCCATCTGTAGACAAATGACTCACATATGATAATAAATGATGCTACCAGGGCATGCAAATAAGTGATGAAATAACAGCATAACATACTGGGTCCTAATTCTATCTTACAATGCTACCAAACTTGAATGAATAATGTAGGAATGCATAGACTACATTGTATTCATATGTCTTGGCAAAGTAGCAGTAGTGTAGTGTAGTATAGTATAGTATAGTATAGTATAGTATAGTATAGTACAGTATAGTATAGTATAGTAAAGTGCAATAAAGTACAGTATAGTACAACCATGTATATGTCAGTACCCACAATATGAAAAAAAACAACATAACTGTACATCACACGTGTGTATACTTTTGGACACAACCACTAAAGTATGCATTGTGGAACATAAAAAAAAGAGATAAAAGGAGAGTAGACAAGCCTATGTCATATATGCGTTGAATATATGTATGACAAGGCTGTGTTATGCAGAATAATATCGCTAGGATCAGATGCAGACATAGTTGGAACAGCATTATCCTGATGTACTACCATTCTCAGTGGCAACACCTATATGTGGCCCATTCTAGTTACCACAGAATAGCCAATGGAACAAAATGTTGAAGTGTATGGCAATGCAATCACTGGCACAAGCGGCTACATGAATCTGCTGTAGCTTCATAGGTATGAATGTCACAGAGTGGATACAAATGCCCAGGGAGTCCATACACACTAGACCACATCTCGCTACATAACATTGAGGATCTGTTAAAGGTAAATATTCCATCCCACTATTATTTCTGCATATCTTAAAGTATGACTTGCATATGTGTGAATTATGTAACTGCTGTAATACACCTTACATGAAATAGGACTATATCATACCTCTCAGAAGTAGCACTTTTGGTGATACAGCCTGATTTTAAGCACTGATTAACGAGATGTCACAAAATACTGACTTTTCCCCTTTAAGCACAATTCCTGTCAAGTTTAAACTGCAGTGTTCACTCTCTCTCTCTCTCTTTCTCTCTCTCTCTCTCTTTGCTTTCTTTTATATTGCATCTTCAGTCAGCAATCAGGACAGCAGAAACAGAAGGCAGATGTAGCGAATTAAAACATATGAGAAAACAATGTGCAACATTAAGTGATCGTGATGACCCTACATTAAGTGATCATGATGACCCTACATTAAGTGATCATGATGACCCTGGGTATACAAGACAAGTTGGACTCAGTTTGTGGTTTAAACTGGCATGAGTGTTAACAAAATTGAGAGAGAGAGAAAAGGCAGCAAGCCAGCTAGGTTTACTGCACATTGAGAACAGTTATGGTATACTCTGCTGCTGCTAATCAAGCAAATTAATTATATTTAAACTTTATGTCTGGTAATTAAATCATTTTTCTTTTTAACAATCAGTGGTTTTATGCTGATTTTGCAACTTGTGGACATTATTATTATCATTGTGCATTGGAGAGCTCATTTCAGTTCGATTGAACTGTTTACATCACCAAGGATTGTTTTTAGATCAGGAGCTGTTATTTCCAGTTTGTTTGTGTTTTTTAGTTCAGCTGTCTTCATTGTTTGGTGCCTTCAGATAGTTTACAGGATGACCAGGGCAGGGGTTGTTTGGAACTTGACAGCCATTAAAAGCACACACATGGTTAGTACAGGGTTTTGGTAATGGATGAATGTGCAGGCATGTGTATGTACGAGTCTTTGTGCCAGGTGTAAATCAGAGTTGAGTACAAATGTTGCCTTGACAAGTTTACCTCTGTGCCTTCTAGATGCTTTTTGATTTATCTTTCTTTTCCTTGGTTTAGAAGTAGGATAACATGAAGTTTTTAAGCAAATGGAAGTGTTTATTTGGATACAAGAGTACATTTTCAGTGAATGTAGTGTATTGTTAAATGTTTTTTAACCCTAGTCTGTTTGATATCTCTTAAAGTATAATTGTGGTGAACATTTGAGAATTTCTTCCACTAATTAAAAAAAAAAAAAGCATGCAGTACATATATCAATTGTTCTAAATTTTCCAAAGGTGTGATTATGCATGTGTGTTATAGGAAGAAAGATCTGGCAACCTATTTACATTTCCCCCTTTGTCTTGGAAACGCTCCGAATAGCAGAAGCTGTCCACAGAATCAGTTCAGAAGTTTGCTGCAACTCATAAGAGACATTGAGAGAGAAAAAATGATAGCACTACTTAATTAATGTCTCACAAAAATTATCCTGCTACAGAAACGTTTACAGTATAGTTCATAAATGCTACACCAATTGATCGGTAAAGTGTGACTTACTTCATAAGGAAGTGGATATACAAGACAAGTCAAAATCAGTCTGTTGCTTAGACTGGCCTGAGAGTGAACATAATTGAGATAGAGAGAAAAAGTAGTAAGCCAGATAGGTTTACTGCACATTGAGAACAGTTAGATTAGCCTGCTGGTGCTAATGAAACAGAATAATTGCATTAAAACTTTCTCCTAATGCTCAGTAAATGCTGTCATATATAATAATACTCCATAACAATCATTATAAGCCCTCATATGCTTAGTACAGAGAATGTGCAAGCATGTGTATGCAGTCACAGCCTTGTATTCTTTGTAGGTTAAACAAACAGTTGTTAGGTTGTTAGGCTGTTATCTCATCAACAGCTATGTGTTGTGGAATGTCACACATCCAGCAGACTAAACACATATCCTTGCATTCCGGAGCATTTTCTAAAAAATCAGCTTAAAAAGTATAACATAAACAAATGTAAATAGTTTATGAGCAATAAAAACTATTAAAATAGTACAGATAGCAATGTTATCAATTAGAAGTATTATTCACACTGATAATAGTCAGTCCATTCATTGTATTTCGATAAATTACAATACACGCAAACCAATATTTATATTTTTTGCTAAACTTTCACAAACAATATATCATGTTGGTTAAAATATCATGGTCACTATTCAACCTAGACATATATTGTTAGACAACAAGAAATTCCTCTCTGCATGATTGTTTATTGTGATATTTACAGAAACATAAACACATATGCTTTACTCTATATTATACCATGACCCCCCCCCCCAAAACGTGCACGCTGATTGGCCAGCGTGCCCGTTGTAAATCGAGTTATACTAATGGAAAAAGGTCCAGTCGCCCGGACTTTTTTCCATTAGTATAACTCGTTTTTTAGAACACTGTCTCGCTATGTTAAATGGGTTTAATATAGAGAGACAGCTTTAAAATAAGCAACGGAGATCTCCGTTGCTTATTTTAAAGCTGTCTCACTATGTTAAACCCATTTAACATAGCGAGACAGTGTTAAAAGCAACGGAGAAAGCAAGATCTCCGTTGCTTTTTAGTGTTCGCTATGTTAAATGAGTTTAACATAGCGAGACAGTTTTAAAATAAGCAACGGACATCTCCGTTGCTTATTTTAAACTGTCTTGCTATGTTAAACTCATTTAACATAGCGAACACTAAAAAAGCAACAGAGATCTTGCTTTCTCCGTTGCTTTTGCTCAAGCTCTGATGTACTGCGCAGGCGTGCAGTACATCAGAACTGCCGCGGATGCCAGACATCTGCGGAAGGGCAGTAAACAGGCATTATACTATGCCATTATTTAAGAAAAGTAATAGTTTCTTTTCTTAAATAATGTCATGAGTAATAGCAATAACTCACTCCTGGGTGTGGGTAATGCTAAATTTACCCACGGTTGGCTTTGTTTGGTCCCTCGGGCTTCGCCCTCGGGACCAAACCACGCCAACCCTGGGTAAATTTAGCATTACCCACACCCAGGCGTGGGTTATTGCTATAATTAACAATGTAAATAACACTTGTTTTCTAATTACTATGTACATATCAACATATTTATTATTTTAATAAATCTCTAGGTTTTTGATTTGGAGATGCTTCTAATGATATATGATTTTTGTTGTTACATTTATAGTATGTGAAGACCTACAAATTGCTAGTTGGAGATACCAGAAATTTCTTAGGCAACAATTTTGTCATTTCAAGTATTAGCATTTTTTTGCAGTGTGACCTCTTGTCCTTGTAAGATGTTGCTCCAAACTTATCGCAGTTATAATACTGGCAAATTTCATTGAGATGATAATGAGCTTTCTTCATTTCTCCCTTCTTGTCCCACATTTTTCTGATATGTAATAGTTGGTGTTGATATATGCTTATTACTATTAAAAGAAGCAGATCTCATTCATAGGCTAGTGGCTGTCCCTTCAGGATACAACTGGAGTCATGTCTTTCTTGAGGGAAGGTGCTGATATCATTAGTTTAATAGCCTTTATAATCATAATTATTGGTGTTCTTCTATATAAAAGCTGTTTGCTTTCTTTTTTTCTTTCTGCAGAATTATTTTTCAAGCCTCATCCAAGTACTGATGCACTTTTAAGACTTCATTTTCTGCTCTTTACTTCTTGTGATAGAGTTTTAAAGTTCAGAAGCCACCTGTAGAAGATTATTGGTTTGAATCCAAATGACTCACGACCTAAAATGTTTTTTCTTCTAGTGTCATACACTGAAGTTTTCTCATGCTAAGGGAGAGTTTAATAAAACCCATACACGACCGTGTAAACATATAAGGCGCTACAGCCCATGTATTTTCTTGCCACAAGGTTTGCCTTTGTTGCTCATGTTATATATTTGCCAAATGAGCATAGAACCCCTTAAGTTTGTACGGTAGCATATTGAATCCTTGAATTCCATGATATTACATTATTTATTTATTTATTTATTTGTCTTTGTTGACCGAGAAACTCCGACTGGGGTAATACTCATTTTCAGCAGAGGAACAGGAAGAAAAGCTTCATTTCCGTACATTGCATTATACTAAGTTCCAGTTAAGCACAGAGTACTTACACTTCTATTTACACTCATACACAAACAGTAGTTACATTTATACACTTTAAGACTTTACAGAGGTGGATGTTACTAAAGAGAAACCCCATGTGCAACTTAATGGATTGTACAGGCAGCAGTTATGTATGAAAATATTTTTGTCATTTCAGTGAGAGGTTAAGTTTATTCTGTTTAAGGAGAGTATTTGGATAGTATTGTATGGTGAACACAAAGTCTCAACCTTGTGATGAGCATGTGCAGGACCAGGACTGGTTAAGATGTTGTTTAAGCAGTGGTTTAATACAACTGAGTTTGTTGGAGAGTTTTATTTGTGTGGGGATACTCTTCCAGAGTTTTGCAGTGTATTGGGAGTAAAGCAAATTTCCTGCAACATTATTTGACTTATTTGTACGTATTAAGAATTTGTTATTAGAGCGGAGGTCCTTTGCTGGACACTGGGGCAGTAATAAGTTTTGTAGTGCAGGGCATTTTTTTGGATGATGAATCAGTTTGTGTGCTGCAGTTAATTGTGAATATGTTTGGTAGTTGTATAGTTCAAGCCAGTTTAACCACTTTAAACTATGATGATGGTCGGTCCTATGAGGTAGATTGGTGACAAATTTAGCTATTTTGGTGTACCGGGAGGCAAGTTTCTTTCTTTGTGTATCATTTAAGTTTGTTAGGATAGAAGCAGTGTATAAGAGATTTGACAATAAGAGGGCAGTAGCTAGTTTTTCTTGCAATATCGATAAGGAATCCATTGTTCCTAGCTTCTGGTGTGTAGATGTAATAGTGTGCAGTGTATGCTGGTCATATTTGAGATTGTCATCTATTATAACTTCTAAGTTTACTTTAAGTTATAGTTTCAATGACAGTATTATTTGCTGACTTTATGGAAAAAGAACTGAAATTGATTTTGGCAACTTTTTGAGGTAAAAGCATTAAATTAGTTTTCTTGAGGTTGTGTAGGACATTTGTTTCTTTGAGACAGGTTTCTGCTTTATTAATGTTGAGTCATCTACATACTGAAGTAAACTAGTGTGGTGAGTGGAGGTGCAGAGGTCATTAATAAATATAGTAAATATGAGAGTACCCAGGATAGACCCCTGAGGAACACCTGTAGTAACTGATTGAAAGAATGAGTAGGTTTCCTGCCATTTAATGGCTTGTTGGCTTCCAGATAGGTAACTAAGGAACCACAAGGATTATTGTGAAAGTCATATTGAGGAAAGTCGAAGAAGCAGTTGCTGCTGTGAGACAGTATCAGATACTTTAACAAGTCTATGAACATGGTGAACACAAGCAGACCATCATTTCCACATCAAATTATTATACTGGTAAAATGTAGTAGAGCAGTAGTGGTGCTGTGCTCAGCCTAATCCATATTGTGTTTCTGAGAGCAGGTTATTTGAGGTTAGGTATTGCATTAGCTGCATATGGATGCATTTCTCTAATATTTTGTAGAGGGAGGACAGAATCACTATTGGTCTGTAGTTATTAAACTCTGTAGATGTGCCGCCTTTGTGCAGTGGTATGATGTAGGATTTTTTTCCACAGTGATGGGAAGTATCTTTCTGCTATGGACCTGTTAATTACTATAGACCCAGGGAAGGCTATGCCTTCTGCGGCTATTTTTCGTTAGTCACATGGTAGTTGGTCTACAGCTTTGGAAGTAGTTTTTAGTTTAAGGAGCAACTTCAT